>NC_143499.1:35275625-35427916 GCF_051622355.1 Phaseolus vulgaris
TTAACTTCTCATTTTAATTTTATTAAGAGAAATTGTTTTTGAAAAATAAAAAAATACTAAAGAAACAAAAATAAAAAATGCAGATACCTCCCGCTAGTTTAAATAAAACTACATCATACAATACTTTTGCAAACAAATTATTTTTTTTTCGAAATTAAATTCAAACAAGTATAATTTAAATAAAATCAATCTTTGCACAATTTCTCAAATTATTAAAAATAAGTATTTCATGTAAGCTTCCAGATAATCATATCCAAAAGTGAGTTATGAGTTATAGATTTTCATATCCGGAAATGTGTGTTGTAAATGGTCTTGAGGATTGAGATCCAAAACTCATTTATGTTTGCTTACAGATTTTGACATTCGGAAGGTCATTTATGTTATCCAAGTAAGCTTCCGGATGGTAAAATACGAAAGTTTTCCAGATAGTCATATCCAAAAGTGAGTTATGAGTTCTGGATTTTCATATCCGGAAAGGTGTGTTGTAAATGATCTTGAAGATTGAGATCCAAAACTCATTTATGTTTGCTTACAGATCTTGACATCCAGAATTTGGTGGTGGCAGAAACGTCATCGGAGTCTGGTAGCAACCTTGCGTATTCTTTGGTGGTCCATAGACCGTTGTGCATGGCTGCAACTTTTTCTGGGGGCACCTCCGTGAGCCCTGTGGGGAACATGCTTCTTCACCATCAAGGTATTGTGTTACCCAATCCCAGGCAAAGGGTAATGGAAGTTGGGGAATGTAGCAACAGTAAGTCACAAGAGGTGGGACCTACACGTTCCGATGGATTTATTTCTCACAAAACGAATGTAAGGTTAGTATCTAGATCTACTGTTTTTACTAATAATGATACTAATAACTGTTTGGTCTGGTTAAATAACGAGAAGGTGGAAGCAGATAGAATATGGAATTCAGGAAAGAAGGTAGGATACTCTCGGTTTGGAAGTGCGGCTGATATTTTAAACAAGTTAAAAAGTTTGGAAGAAAGGGACAACAGGAATGAGGGTTTAGGTTGGGTTGGGCAAAATGTCGTTAATGATGAAGCTGATTAGTATGAATATTAGGGGTTTTGGTGGAATGATAAAAAGAAAGTATATTAGTAAGCTCATTAAAGAACAACAAGTTGGTTTTATCTGCTTGCAGGAAACAAAATGCGAACATTTTAGTAAGGAAAAGTGTTATCGAATGTGGGGATCAAATGAAATTGACTGGATTGAGGTTGGAGCAGTTAATAATGGTGGAGGAATAATCACGATGTGGAAGAAAAAATGTTTTGAATTAAAAGGGTTCAGATGTGGGAACAACTATTCAATTATTGAAGGAATATGGAAGGTAGGAAAGCTATTGGAAGTAATAATAGTTAATATTTACTGTGGAGGCTCTTTAAGAGAAAAGAGAAATATTTGGGATGAGATATGTGAGATAAGGAAAAACCACCGAATAAAAATATGGTGTGTAGCTGGAGATTTTAATTCTATTAGATGTGCTGGGGAGAGAAGAGGTCAAAATTATAATGCAAATTATGGAAGTGAAATACAAAGCTTTAATAAGTTCATTGAGGAGTCTAGTCTGGTTGATATTCCTTTGGTGGGTAGAAAGTTTACCTGGTACAAACCTAATGGGACAGTGAAGAGCAGAATAGACAGAGTTTTAGTCTCCCTTGAATGGTTAGAGAAGTGGCCGGGAAGTAAATTGTATGCGAAAGGGAGATCGATTTCAGACCATTGTGCTTTAGTGTTAAAGGAGATAAATATCGACTGGGGTCCAAAACCGTTTAGATGTCTTGATGTGTGGCAAAAAGACGGTCGGTTTAAGGAATTTGTAAGGTTTAAGTGGGCAAGCTACGATATCAGGGGAAACGGTTTGTATGTTTTAAAGGAGAAATTGAAAAGGTTAAAGTTTGATATAAGGAACTGGAACAAACACGTCTTTGGAGATGTGAATAAACAAAGAGTGGAATTGGAAAAGAAAGTCCAAGATCTGGATGAAAAAGATGATGAGGGGGAGTTGAGTGTGGAAGATAGAGAAGAGAGGAGACAACTGTTAGCTGACTTGGGGCAAGTCCGAGTGAAACAAGAGGCGATTTTACAGCAAAAAGCAAGATTCAGTTGGTTAAGTCAGGGGGATTTGAATACAAAATTTTATCATTCAAGCATTAAGTGGAGGAGGATGTTTAACGGGATTAATGGTCTCAAGGTCGGAGATCAGTGGTGCGAAGACCCAACCGAAGTAAAGGTTAGAGTGAAGGAATTTTTTGAGGGCAGATTTAGTGGGGGAGGGGGGGGGAGTCCTCTGGTTAGATTGGATAATGTTTGGTTTAAGGGGATATCTAGGGAGGACAATGTAATGTTGGTTGGAAGTATTTCTGAAGAGGAAGTTAAGGAGTCAGTATGGAATTGTGACAGCTCCAAAAGTCCTGGACCGGATGGTTTTAATTTTGGCTTTATAAAATTCTGTTGGGATTTTTTAAAAGAAGACGTTGTGAGTGCGGTACAATGGTTTGCAGAGGGTGGAAGTTGGCCGAAAGGTTCTAACGCCTCATTTATTACCCTGGTTCCAAAGGTTGCAAATCCACAACAACTGTATGAGTTTAGACCGATCTCTTTGGTGGGTTGTGTGTATAAAATTATCTCTAAAATACTTTCTTCAAGGTTAAAAAGGGTACTAAACAAAGTTATTGATCCCAGACAGTCTGCTTTCTTGGAAGGAAGAGGTTTGTTGGACAGTGTGTTAGTGGCTAACGAGACACTGGAGGAGGTAAAAAGGAAAAAGAAAGAATGTGTGGTGTTTAAGGTGGACTATGAAAAGGCATACGACTCAATTAGTTGGGAGTTTATTTACTACATAATGGAAAGATTGGGTTTTTTTGGTAAGTGGATTGATTGGATAAAAAATTGTTTAGAATCATCCTCAATATCTGTGTTAGTAAATGGAAGCCCTACAACTGAGTTTAAACCTTTGAAGGGCCTAAGACAAGGGAATCCTTTAACACCGTTCCTTTTTCTAATTGCGGCTGAAGGTCTTGCAGGGGTAGTTAGGCAGGCGGAAGAAAAGAAGCTAGTAGAAGGTATTGAAGTCGGGGAAAAACGAGTAAAAGTGTGCATGTTGCAATATGCAGACGACACTCTTTTCTTCTGTAAAGCCTCAATCCAAAATGTTCTGACACTAAAGGCTATTCTGAAATGCTTTGAACTTGCTTCTGGTCTTAAGGTTAACTACTCCAAGAGTAAGGTTGGGGGAGTGGGTGTGAATATAAATCAGACGATGACTTTCGCCTCAATTCTTAACTGTGACATTATGAAGGCACCTTTCAATTACTTGGGGGTGTTGGTAGGTGGGAATCATAAGAGGTGTGTCTTTTGGGAAGGTGTGATCACTAAGTTACGGAATAGGCTGAGTGCATGGAAAGGGAAAACCCTCTCTTTGGCAGGCAGAGTATGTCTTATCAAATCAGTGCTTACGTCCCTACCGCTTTTCTATGTCTCCATTTTTTATATGCCGGTAACTGTGATGAGGGAAGTGAAAAGGTTACAAAAAAACTTTTTGTGGGAATGGGGGTCAGAGAATCGAAAAATTGCTTGGGTGGCGTGGGATAAGATTTGTCAATCGAAAGATAATGGCGGATTAGGGGTCATTGACATAGAAAAGTTTAACTTGGCTCTTCTAGGGAAATTGATATGGAGACTTAAGTCTGAAGAGAGTGGGTTTTGGAAGGATACTATAGAGTCTAAGTATGGTGGGTGGAGGGGTTTAAGATCTCAAGATCAGTCTTGTAAGGAGTCGATGTGGTGGAGGGACCTCAGGAAAGTTTGGCACTTAGAGGGGTGGGGATGTGATTTTGAAGATAGAGGTCGGTGGGAAGTAGGAGATGGGAAAGAAACCAGATTATGGGAGGATAAGTGGTTGGAAAACATCCCTCTAATGCATAAATTCCCTAGATTATATTTAATCTCCTTGGATACTGGTTGTAATCTGTCACAAGTTGGGAGTTGGAGTAATAATGGTTGGTCCTGGAAACTGAGGTGGAGAAGAAATCTTTTTGTGTGGGAATCCAGTCTACTTGATCTTCTAATGCGGAAGTTGGATACCAAAAGGTTAACAAGAGAAGGTGAAGTTAAACCTGATAAATGGCTATGGAGGGATGTGGATCATACGGATTTCTCTGTGAAGGTAGCATATAAATTCCTCATGGGGGAGGAGTCTGTAGTGGGGGAGGATCTGTTCATGAATTTCTGGACTTTAAAGACCTTACCTTCGACACATTTTTTGGCTTGGAGGGTGTTACGTAATGCTATTCCTACTAAGGACAATCTTTCGAGACGCGGTATACCTTTGATGTGCGATCGGTGCCCTCTGTGTGGTGTGGAAGAAGAGTCGGTAAGACATTTATTTTTTGACTGTAAGATTTCTTGGAGAATTTGGGGTATGTGTCTCACGTGGTTGGGTTTCCCGTTGATGCTACATTGTGATGCACAAATGCACTTTAGGATGTTCAAACCTCTTGGTCTGAACCACGCAGGTACCAAGTGTTGGGGGGGTATTTGGGTAGGTTTTGTGAGTGAAATTTGGATTCACAGGAATAAGGTTGTGTTTGAGAATGGGCGGGTGGATCTAGTGGAGATTTTTACCGTGGCACAAAGGAAGACTTGGTCTTGGGTCACAGTAAAAGAAAAATCGGCTGTGTTCTCTTACTCAGACTGGTGTTTGGATCCTATTTGTTGTATGAGGTATTTGAAAGTCTGATTTTTTGTGTTATTAACTAACGTTCTTTCCTAGTTTTGGTAGTTGTGGTGTGGTTTGCGCAGGTTCCTTCGGTAACTCCTATATGAATGGCTAGACTGAGGCTTGGAAAGCTTTAAGTGGTTGTGCAGGTTGTTTTGGTATTTTCTATTTGGCAGGGTCAGACTGATGATTCTGCTCTGTATTGCGGTTGTCTTGGACATTTTGTTTGGCAGGGCCGGACTGAGTTCTTTGCTCAGAACTGCGATTGGAAGCTGTTACGTTTTTCTTGCAGGCAATATCTGGTCTATGTACTATCCTCGAAGGATCGGTTTGTTGATGTTAGTTTTTGGATTTTTGGTACAGTTTTCCTGTTACAAAGATTTGGCTTAGTTGTTGGGTGACGTGTCTTTTATTATCGAGTTTGACATTTGGTTATGGTAATTCAGCCTGATGGCAAAAACCTCTTGTATATCTTTGTTTGAGGGTGTGACCTTTTTTGTGGATTGATGTAACTGTGTTTGTTGGGTTCTTATATTTTGTACAGGAATTGTGTATTGTTGGATCCTTAGTTGGTAGGGTACTAGAATACTTGTATTTGAGGTTTTGTATAAGGGTTGGGACACCCCTGAAGTGTCTCTTTTTATTTTATTTATTCTTTGCTGATAAAAAAAAAATGTTATCCAAATAAGCTTCCGGATGGTAAAATACAAAAGTTATATATTAGTTCCGGATTTATATATCAAGAACTTTGTGATTTAACTTATGGATATGAATATCCGGAGGACAAAATTTTTAATTTATTAAAGACAAAACAAACATTTTACGTCAGTGTGTTAGGTGCAAATCTAAATTGATATGGTGCACGGAGAATCAACCAATTCCTATTCCTAGTCATGCAAACTGAGTTCGTAATTTTTTAACTGGCTAAATGGGAAAAAACATTTTTTTTTCAAAAATATGTGTAATATGGTTAACGAAAGAGAAGTTAGAATAAGTAGCTTATTTTCCCTTTTCTACATTTTATTGTTGTTTCCCATAGCACTTACCTGATGCCTAGGGCTGGAAATAAAATAAGCTACTTCAATTTTCATGTATAATAATTCTAGAGTCTCAATGCTAGCAGTTCTGAATTCCATAAGAAAATTCTTAGGGCATTGCAGGTTCTTATCTTTTATAAAACTTCTTGACTACACAAAGAAAAAATATTCAAGGCAAATAGTAGCTAGGATGTGCATTTTGTGACGAGAGAAAATGTTCTTCTTTGCTGGAAGCTCACTTTTTTAAGTGTTCACTCACAGAACTCTCTGTTTGTTGCATTAAATTTCAATCTCAGAATGTAATGCAATTAGTTTTGTTTCAAGATGTGCGAAATGGAATTTGGCTAAAGAATTAAGATCTTACAGGAAGACTGCTATGCCGATAGATTGTGACGAAAGGAGTTAAATATATCAAATACAATGAATCTAATAAAATGGTCTACTTCGTCTTATGATTCTCATCAATATTCAGATACTGCTTCATTGGTAAGAGCGGGAAAGTTGCCTTAACTATTGTCACCCTTAGTCCACATCTATTTTCATATTATCAATGTATTCACCAGAAATCTCCACATGAACAAATTCCTCTTTCAAAATGATGGAACCTATTGGCATCCCTTACAACAAGGGTCCTTTGGGAGACTTTTGATGCTATCTTAAAGAATGCATGACAATCATCACAAATTCGAAGGTTTTTTGTGATTCGAATTGAAGTACCTTTTGGTGTAACAAGCAGACCATAACCAAGTGCCAACCTTTCACTATGTCTATATAACATTTGTATTTTCTCTTCTTCACTAACATTATGGAACACAAACTTTGTTTGAGCCCTATACCCTCCTTTTTCCAGAAGTTTTGTAAACTGAGCTAGTTTTAGACAAATATCATCAGACTTTGGATGAGACTTGTCCCTTGCCATGAAGGTGTGAATCTTATTCTCAACCTCAATCCAACTGCATCCTGGTGTCTTCTTCGTGCCGTTTCCCTTCATTCTCAACCTCACTTCTTCAACATCATTCCATCTTCCATCTGCTGCGAAGATGTTTGATATCAACGCATATTTTCCTGAATTCTCTGTATCCGATTGTAGGAGCTTCTTTGCTGCAAGCTCTCCTAATTCTTTATTAGAATGAATGCGGGAAGCGCTGAGAAGAGAACACCAGACTTCAGAAGTAGGTTTGATAGGCATGTTTCGCACAAACTGATGAGCCTCTTCAAGGGAATTGGAACGGCTGAGGAGATCAACCATACAGGCATAATGCTCTGGCCATGGTTCCAATTTATATTCATATTTCATAATATTGAAAATCCTCTTACCTTCATCCATCAACCCTGAATGGCTGCATGCATTTAATAAAGCTAAAAAGGTTATATGGTCAGGAATAACATTTTCATCTGTCATTTTCTTGAATAAAGCAATGGCCTTACTTCCACATCCATGCATTCCATTTGCATTAATCATGGAAGTCCATAAAACTAGATCTCTCTGTTTTACAGAATTAAATATCTTTCTTGAGTTCTCCACACTTCCACAATGAGCATACGTATCCACTAGGGAGCTAGCAATTGGTCCCTCCAAGAAGAAACCTTTCCTGATCAGAAACCCGTGAATCTCCTTCCCTTTCTTCAATGAAGATAAACTAACAGTGGCAGAGAGTGCACTAATGACAGCTACAGAATCAGGATGAATTTTAAATTGGTTTAGTGTGTAGAAAAGTTCAAGAGCTTCAACTGGAAGTCCATTATGAACACAGCAGGTAATCATACTTGTCCAAGACACAATATCTTTGGATTTAATTGATTCAAATACACGTCTTGCATAATCTATATGCCCAACCTCTCCGTATACATTGACAATGGCATTTTGCAGCACTGTATCAGCTAAACCTCTCTTCAAAACATAACCATGAATCTCTCTGACAAAGTTTTTAGATTTCAACTTGCTACAAGCCTGCAAAACACTTCCAATCATCATGGGGTCAACAGCCATCCCATCCACCTGAACCATCCGAAACAAGTTCATTGCTTCCAGATGGCATTCATTCTGTGCATAACCAGTAATAACAGTTGTCCAAGAAATCAGATCCTTTTTAGGCATACATTCAAAAGCACGACCCATATATTTCAGACAGAAACATTTAGCATACATATCTATCATGGTGTTCCCAATCTGCATATTAGAATCCATTCCATTTCTTATTACATAGGCATGAACTTCCTTCCCTTTCAATAAATTTCCTAATCGCCCAGATGCGGCAATCAAGCTTAACACTGACACCTGATCAAACTTAGAGCCAGAACCCTGCATATCCCGGAAATAATTTAGAGCATCACTATAGAGCTCATTTTGAACCAAACCGGAGAGCAACGTATTCCAAGATACACAATCCCTGCAAAGCATACTATCAAAACCTCTTACAGAATCCTCCATTCGACCACACTTTGCATACATGGCAATCAAAGCATTGGCAACATAAACATCAACAAAATGGTTAGATTTCAACACAAAACCATGAATTTCCATACCCAGTTTAACAAACGAGGGATCCTCACAACCTTGAAGAGCTGAAACAAAAGTATATGTATTACTCTCGACACCAACCTCCTGCATTCTTCTAAAAAGCGACAATGCCTCCAAACATTTCCCTTCTGCTACATGTGCCGAAATAATAGAATTCCAAGAAACAGTGTCCTCTTTCTCCATCATAATCCCATCGAACAGCACCCTAGCCCCATCAAGATCACCACACTTGGCATACATACTTATAAGCGCATTACACACAAACACAACTTCACCATATCCACACTTAACCGCCACACCATGGATTTCAGCCCCCAAGCGGGTTTCACCAAGAGCACCACACGCTTTAAGCACAGAGGGAAAGGTACAAGCATCTAGCGCCACTCCAAGGGCTCTCATCTCTCTGTACAACTCAATTGCTGCGAGGTATTTCCCACTTGACACAAACGCACCCATCATGGCATTCCAGGTAAAAATAGTTCTCTCAGTTATCTCATCGAACACTTTGAGTGCATCGAGCAAAGAGCCACATTTTCCGTACATATGGACGAGCTTGGTGGCTAGAAACCCCGAAACGTGAGATTTTAGCAAACGGGCATGCAACTGTTGGCCTTGTGGAAGGGCTTTCTCAGTGGTGCAGAAGTCAAGGAGGAGAGAATGCGCGTGTTCGAGACGCGAGGGGGACGTGAGTGGGTGAGAAGAAAGGAGGGTTAAGGATTCAAAAGCGGGTTTGAGGATTCCTTGGTTGAGGGTGTTAACAGAAATGGGTTTGAGACCTGAGAGGATTGAAGTGGACATGGTGACTGTGCACGGGTGGAGCTGCGCCGCGCCACACCGGAACAAAGTTCTCAGCAGAAGCCGCGAAACAGGAGCACTTTAATTTAAATCTCCATTTCTTATGCATATGAGAGAACAAGATGATGAGTCATGCAAATTGCAAACAACACAACACGCAAGCAGATCACAGAAATGGCAACTCAGAACTACGAGACAGAAGTGAAAGGCATTGAGCAGTGACAGTTTCGAGATTTCAAGAACCGAATCAAGAATGATTGTAGTAACCACGCAGAAACGCACCATATATATTTTTAATTGAACAAATTAATATCTCACCATTAATATCTTACAAGCTCCACCATACAATATAAATGTCTTCATAATCAATGTCTCACTCACAAGTTCCATAACCAATTACATAAAAAAATGTACATTATTATCACTACGCCTCAATATAAAAGAAACAAATTGTGATAGCACGCACATAGGGAGTTAAATTTGTTAAACCCATCTAGTTGCATCTTAGAAACTGCATAAATATATTGAATGCAAAGTACGTGGATGCTATATTTGTATAATTTAAATAATATAATATTAACATTTAAATACTTTAAATTAGTTTTTGTTTATATTTTTACTTATCTCTAACTAGCCAAATTAGTGTCAAACCAATATGTACAACTATTTATGATTTAAACAAAAGAAAAAAAAACATTGTAATATTCTCTCTCTCTATTCGATTCTATATAATAGTCTTTTGAAAAATTAATCTTCTTTAATTAAAATATGAGTTACATGACATAATAAAATGAAATATTAGTTTCATGCTAGAGAAACTAACTTCTTGTTAATCCTTGTGATGATGACAAACTTTGAAAGTAGAGTACAATTAGTGATTCATTTGACCTCTACTGTTTAAAATAATGAGCCATGCCATGTTAAGAATAAGATCTAAAACTTTGCAAAACATATCATTTTTTTATAAAAATTAAATAACTTCAAGATAAATTAAAATTAATTTAGTATAATTTAATTTATAAAAGTGTAATTTTTTTATTAATTTTTACATATTTTAAAAAGATTTTACAGGGAAACTCGGAATAAATCTTATATACTTTTATTTAATTAATGGAATAAATAGCTGACAGATGGATCTTTACGAAAGGTAGAGGAGACGGGAGCGGGAAGCATTGATAAACAAAACAAATAACTAATTAACTAATTTTGAGAATAATAATTAATTAAGTGATTAATTAAGGTCTGAGTTGCTTCAATTTTTTAGTCTTAACCTGGTGGTTGATAAAGAAAAACTGGTTTACTCAAATGACGTGGCAAAGTACTATTACCCTAAACTACTAGCGCTTTTCCCTTCACATAAATAAGATTCCTTTTCCTAAGCTAGAAAAAAAAAAATGTGGCATGTGTGGCAAATGTTAATCGTCTAAGTTCACAGGTTTCAGGTGTTCATCCAGTGAGCAAATCAGAATGGTAAATGGCGGTAAATGATTTATGCTTCTGAACCGTCTGATTATATTCAATGATTTTGATTTGCTGACTGGGTGAGTTGGTGAAGTTTCAGAAAAGCAGAGAATCCAGGTCTCATCAGGCATTTTCTTTCTTCTATTTGCGCTAAGGCCCAACCAAAGCAACTGAACTTCTTATAAAAAGAAAACCGTTTCTCCCCCCTCTTTCATTCACGAGTTCTTGTTGTGATAGCAAGTAAAGGAGAGAGAGAGAGAGATTGAAGGAGAAATGGCGTCGAAGCTGAGTACGTCTTTCGTGTGCTGGAACCTGAGTGGTTTCAACTGCGTGAACCGCTCTAACGGCAATGGTAGGATAGTTCGAGTTTCGTTTCCAGCTTCTTGCAAAATGCGAAACCGCTCCACTTTCAGGTATCAATCGTTGTCTCTTAATCTTGCTCTATGCCTTATTCAGATTCTTCACGCTTTGAAATTCAATGCGTAGTTGTATTGTATGCTTAAGCAGTTTGCAGAATAAGAGGCAACAGATCAAGCCTTCCACTGAGGTAGGTCTCCGTCAAAATCAAGTCGAGGAAGAAGATTCAGTGGTTTCATTCAACAACGATGATTCTGTGGACAAGACAAAAGAAACGACGGCGCCTTCGGTATCTTCTTTTCTTTATTTTCTTTGCATGAATGGTGCCGTTGGTAAAGACTAAACAAGAAAAAGAATAAAGAAAAAAGAAATATATTAGGAAGGAGAATCAGATGTGCTGTGAACATAATTCGTTTGAAACCTTAATGGATGATATGATAGAATTTCTCTCTAATCGAATGTTCGAAAGTTATGAACAGTGGTACAGAAATTTAGCTTCCTTGAATGTTTGCTTAGAGCTTCTTTAAGTGGATCGTTCCAATTTCCAAAGGAAAATTAGTAGCTAAATTTGCAATGCATGCATAGAGCATAAATGTTGGATAAGAGAGTAGAATGATGCCTAAGAAACTGCTTGAACTTGTTGTCCAAACGAAAGAATTGAAGTTTGATTGGAGGAAGTTTTTGCCTCAATAGGTCTGTTAAGAAGGGAACATTGATGATTGGGGTATGGCGTTTGAAACTGGAAGAAAGAACTTGCTAGAAAAATACAAACTCCAAATTTTCTACTTGAATGACTGGGAAAGATAATATAGAATTGATAAGAACAGTTCAGATCGTTGTTCAATAGTTTCTCTATCAGTTTTGTAGCCATTAATGTCTATTTATTTATTTAAATTTCTTAATGTGACAGTTGTTAGGGTTGCCTTTAGTGGGAATGACCTATGACTAAAGAACAAGATGTATTTGGATATCAATCAAGAGAAAGACCAACATTCTTTAGCTTTTAGTGTAGCTGATCCTACAATTTGTCCCTACTCTCTGACTTAATTTCTTTCATCATCTATAGAGATTTAATTGAAATTTTGTTACTAAAGCAATTTTGTACTTGTTTGGTTTTCTTTGTATTTATATATGTGTTGATAAATTAATTATTCACTTTGCAATACTCTTCAATGTTAAACGAACTTGCACTATACTACAGTGATAGGGGATATGAATGTTCTCTTGCACATAAATAATTACATTACGGTACCCATACATGAATCTCAGGCATTTTTTCCCTAGTTAGACCTGAATCAATGCATTGCTTTTCTATCATAATATTACAATACGAAGTACAAAATATATACGTGAGTCCTTTACCCACCCACATTACTCGGTGCAAATTTTGTTGCATTGTCTTATCATAAGGCGATAGACCAGTCATTTTGTACATGGATATACTTAGCAAAGGAAATGGAAAGTTTTTATACAAGTAACAACTAATTATTCTATTATGAAATAGGCCATAAACATAAATGGAGCAGAGCAGGCTGAACAGTTGTCTAGTGAGCAACTTGAGGATTTTCTGGGCATGATAAGAAAAGCAGAGAAAAGTAAGATATCTTTCTGGAATAATTATGGATTTTTTTTTTCTCATATCCTTACTGTTTGTTCAATATCTTGTTTTCCTATTATATTATCATTAAGAATTTTATATTCTTCATGCAGACATTCTTCTTTTAAATCAGGCTAGAGTTCGTGCACTTAAAGATCTTGAAAAGATTCTTGTTGAAAAGGATGCATTGCGAGGAGAGATCAATGTCTTAGAGATTAGATTGGCTGAGACTGATGCACAAATTAAACTTGCCACCGAGGAAAAAGTACACGTGGAACTATTGGAGCAGCAGTTAGAAAAACTTCGTAATGAGTTGGTCGAAAAGGGAAGTACTGAAGCAGTATATGAAGAATCGCGTGACCTTCAAAATGGAGATTTGAGGGATGCACACCCTCTCAGTAATAAGGGTATTTCTCATGCCCTTAGTAAGGAATTTAATTCATTAAGGACAGAAAATGCATCTTTGAAGAATGCCATAGAATCATTTAAAACACAGTTTAGTATTGTCAAGAATAATGATGGACGTTTGGTGGCATTGGAAAATGAACGGTCATCTTTGGAATCGGCCCTAAAAGACTTGGAATCAAAACTATGTTCTCAAGAGGATGCATCAAAACTTTCTACACTTACAGTTGAATGCAAGGATTTATGGGGTAAGGTTGAAAATTTGCAATCATTGCTAGATAAAGCAACCAAACAAGCTGATCAAGCTTTTATTGTGCTGCAACAAAACCAGGATCTTCGGAGGAAGGTTGATAAATTGGAAACATCTCTTGAAGAAGCTAATATCTATAAGCTATCATCTGAGAAATTGCAAAACTATAATGAACTAATGAAACAAAAGATAAAACTATTGGAGGACCGTCTTCAAAAATCAGATCAAGAGTTAAATTCTTATGTTCAGCTATATCAAAACTCAGTAAAGGAATTTCAAGATACACTTGATACTCTGAATCTGAAAGAAGAAAGCAAGGGAAGGACAGCGGAAGAACCAGTGGAAGATATGTCATGGGAATTTTGGAGTAAACTGTTACTTCTAATTGATGGTTGGGCGTTAGAAAAGAAAATATCAGTGGATGATGCAAGTCTTCTGAGAGAAAAGGTGAGAAGAAGAGAAAGGCGTATTTGTGAAACATTTCTGGCATACGAAGAAGAGAGTGAACATGAGGCTGTTTCTGCATTTCTTGGTCTTTTATCATCTGCAACAAGGTATTCACTTGTAATTGTAAATTACAATTTGATATATCTTTCACTGTCTGATGCATCTCTTATTTTTTATCTACAGTCCAGGATTACATGTGATTCATATTACAGCAGAGATGGCACCAGTGGCTAAGGTGCACTCATGTTTTATTCTTGTGAATTCATTTTATGTTATCCCTAGATTTTAATTATAACACCTACTGGAATCTAAAGAGGCATGGCAGAAGCTTCTTGATTTTCCTAAAGAAGGGAAGTATTGGCTTTGAGTTCTATATTGAAATAAATTCTCAGACCTCCTTTAAATGTAGTCTCTTTTGTTTTTTTCCTCTCTTGCCATTTGTTGAAATTTTTTTTCCAAATTAATTAGTATTTAGTTAAGAATTTTCCGTAAGCTTGCATTTTTCACGCTTATTTGGATTGGAAGCTGTTGCAACTGCTAGATCCTAGCTCTTTGACAATGGTCTTCATGTACCATTGTTTCTGAACTTGTTGAGTTCTTTTCCTGATTAGATGGAACTGTATTTGGTCCTGATAGAAATCAAGAACCACTGCTAAAAAGACAATCTAAGAGAAAATAGAAGAGTAGTCATTGAGGAAATATAATTTTGGGTTCTTAAGTTGGAATTGGATGACCGAATAACCCTCTCACAGGTTTGATATCTCAATCAGATTTTTAACAGAATCTTAAGTTTCTAAGTACATGCTAACTGGCTGACAGCTGAGCAAAGTATACTGCATCTTACTATTGACAAAGCATTACAGTATTTATGATAGATGCTGCACTACTGAACTGAATATTACTCATTGCAAGTCTATACTTCTGTAGCTTATAGTATGAAATCAACTAGAAATAATGTCATTCTCTGTGCGGAAGTTCAGGTGAATTAAGCATACAGTTGGTCTGTCTAACTTTACAGTAATATTTAAATTGAGTTATTTCATGGACAGGTTGGTGGTTTGGCGGATGTTGTCACTGGTCTAGGTAAAGCACTGCAAAAGAAAGGACACCTTGTCGAAATTGTGCTTCCCAAATATGATTGTATGCAATATGATCGTGTCTGCAACTTAAGGGTATGTTATTTCATTAAGAAAATAATTGAACGTGTTGATGCACTAATCTAATAATTTGATTATCCATTCAGGCTTTGGATGTGCTCATTGAATCACACTTTGATGGTCAATTATATAAAAATAAAATATGGGTTGGCACTGTTGAAGGTATTCTATTAGATATTTTTGTTTTATTGATTGTCTTTATCTGGTTTAGTAATTTCACTTTGCCTGTGCAGGTCTTCCTGTTTATTTCATTGAGCCCCTCCATCCTGATAAGTTCTTTTGGAGAGGAGAATATTATGGCGAGCATGATGATTTCAAACGATTTTCATTTTTTAGCCGTGCTGCTCTTGATTTTCTTCTGCAAACTGGCAAGAAGCCAGACATCATTCATTGCCATGATTGGCAGACAGCATTTATTGTATGAGCTGTCTAATTCTTTCTAGCAAATTTTTGCTCTTTTAGTCACTAATTGTGGCATCTCTGTTTCTTTGCTAGGCTCCTCTGTACTGGGAGATATTTGTAAATAAAGGATTAAATTCAGCTAGGATATGCTTTACATGCCACAACTTTGAGTATCAGGGGACTGCAGCAGCTTCAGAGTTAGACTCATGCGGTCTTGTTAGCAAAAGTCTAAACAGATCAGATAGGATGCAGGACAACTCAGCACCTCATAAAGTTAATTCAGTCAAGGTATGGTAATAAAATTATTACCAATTATATTATATATCTTCAGTAAATATAAGTAATAGTTTTGCCTTTCATGATCAGGGTGGGATTGTTTTCTCAAACATTGTGACAACAGTTTCACCTACTTATGCCCAAGAAGTGAGAACTAAAGAGGTATGATTTATTTCTTGTTCTTGTGCAGAGTATTTATTTTCTAGTTCTATCAAAATCTTGTCTCTAATTAATTAATATAAATAATACGGCAATAACTCATATTGGCACAAACGTAAGAACGTCTCCTATAACTTTCTATTTCATTCTCCTTTCTACATACAACTGATCGTTTGCAAAAAGGATTGTTAGATATAGAGAAACCATTTAGATGCCTCCACGCATGTTTTTCAAGGGAGTTGGTTCTTGACATATTGAGTCTTTAGAATTTGATTTTGCTACTTCTATGTTTCAAATCAAACAATAATCCTCTCACTGTTTTCTCTTTAATTAAAATAATTTATTCTCAATGTTCTTTAACTTTAAACTAGTGCTCTTCCTCACTTTTCAATCTTAAAAAAAGTAAATTGTTCCGATGAAAATGCAGGGAGGGCATGGTCTCGATTCAACACTCTCTTCTCACTTCAGAAAGTTCATTGGTATTCTTAATGGTATTGATACTGATGCATGGAATCCTGCCAGTGATGTATTTCTTCCAGTTCAGTACAATGCAGCTGATCTGCAAGGGAAAGTAGAGAATAAGCAAGCCTTGAGAAGGAGACTAGGTCTTTCATCTGCAGATGTTACGAGGCCATTGGTAATTATATAACCTAAACTTTACTTTGGTCTTATCTCTCTAATCAATTACAGATGTTAGGAGGACCCAAGTTTGAATAAATTACAGAAATAAACATCATAAACACAGAGTTTTCCCCTTTCCTTCTTCACAAATCACAACACCTTAATTGTCTTCTACTCATCCATCAGAATGCTTGTATATCACTATAACTGTCACACTGTAATATATAATTGCCTAATCTGAAATTAATATAAAAATAACCGCCCTTCAGAACTTGTTGTCTCACTGATACATAGACCCATTTAACATGTGATACATGAACTGCTCATAATTATAACATATTCAATTAACGTTTGGAAGTGGTTGACTTGTAATATAATGCCCTTATGACATTGCTTTATGATGTCACTTTATCCTCTCTTGATAGGCATCTTTCATGCATATGGAGAATCAATGTTCTTTTTCTTGATATTTCAAGTTATTAATAATTCATATCTTATTATTATAATTGAAATGCTTTATTAATTCAAATTTTCTATTCTCTTCTTTGATAGGTTGGTTGTATAACAAGATTGGTTCCGCAAAAAGGTGTTCATCTTATTAGACATGCAATATATCTAACATTGGAGTTAGGAGGACAATTTGTTCTACTTGGTTCAAGTCCAGTTCCATCTATTCAGGTTTTCTTTCCTTGTGGTTGAAACAGTATAGAATAAGAAGATAGTCAATAAAATGCACTGTAGGTGGGATTCATGTTTTGGTGAAATAAAATAATCACTACTTATCCTAATCACATTATTAGGAAACAAGAGAAAAGTCAAGTAGCAAAATTTGCTGAGAAAAGTGTTATCATATCTCTAGTAAATATAAGAACTTAACAATTTAAGTTGTATTAATCTGTATTTTGAAGATAGGACTAGCTGGTCCGATTAGAAAATTAATATTCTGTTTCTTTGATGTTAATTTATCTATTATTTATTTTTTATTACTTGATTAATTAATATTGGTTTACCACAGTTAGAAACTTGACCTAGTATCAATTCAAGGGACCATATGATAAAATAACGTGAAGTTGGAGCATGAACTCTACTGTAATCTAAGTTGTAGCATACCTCGAAGATCATAAACATATATAGCCTATGCTTGAATGTTTTGAGATCATAAACATTGTAATTAAGTATATATGCATGTGTATAACACACTTATATGCTGCTATTGTTGGTTCACCTGGGTGAGAGCAGATAGTTATTTGAAAAGGAAGATTGTTGAGTTCTTTCTTCTAGAAATTTAGTGTTAGATGTAGGCTATTTTTGTCAACTGATTACCAGTTTTTTCTTTTCTAGAAAGAGTTTGAGAGCATTGCCAACAAGTTTAAGAATCATGATCACGTAAGGTTGATATTGAAGTATGATGAACCTCTCTCTCATGAAATTTATGCTGCATCTGACATGTTCATCATTCCATCAATCTTTGAACCTTGCGGGCTAACACAGGTAATGGTCAAAATTTATGTTCCTGAATTTCAAATATTAAGAAATCTGCAGAAATTGACATCATACAATACTATGGCATTAAAATAAATATATGCTCGATTCTTTTCGTAATACATGTATCTTCCCTAAAACATTAGGATTCGGGTATGGCACAATTTGGCATAACTGTCACACACGCACCCATAGCATGGTTGATAAAAGTGTTTTTGTTTCCAGCATCTAATATGCTATCTGGCCTTTTGGCCTCCCACTATATTCTGCTATCTGGCACTAATAACACCGATAAAATATGCTGTGTCAAGAGTATTAGAATAACAGACACTCATGTTTCCTATTTATGTCAATATGTCAAATGTCCTTTGTGGTAAATTGAAACCTTGAGATGTGCACACATACTCTTTAGTGTCCTCGTGAATGACGTGTATGCTGAATGACTTTATATGTACTGCTATTTAGAACTAATCTCTCTTTTTCCAATTCATTTTGTTTTACCAAGTTTTCCAATATATTCCCTGCAGATGATATCAATGAGATATGGTGCCATACCTATTGTCAGAAAAACCGGTGGCCTAAATGACAGGTCAACATAGCATGCAAGATACAGCATGACAGAAATCATAACTCTTGTTTTCTAAAGAATAACTAAATTCTGTCTCATTTTGTAGTGTTTTTGATGTGGATGACGATACAATACCTTCACAGTTTCAAAATGGATTTACATTTGCGAATGCTGATGAGCAGGTAACAAATAGTTAGATTATCTTCACATATGCAGTCATTTTATTTAGAATAGAGTCGGTTATACAAATTCATTTCACCTTTTTTAGGTGTAAACCTACCTTTCCCTCTTTTCAGCATTCTAACGACTAGAGAAACATTATTTTTTGCAATTTTGACAGGGATTGAAGGGTGCTTTGGTACGAGCATTGAATCTCTATAAGAACAATCCTGAGAGTTGGAAACAACTTGTTCAGAAGGATATGAACATAGATTTCAGCTGGGGAACATCAGCAGCACAATATGAAAAGCTCTACTCAATGTCTGTGGCAAGAGCGAGGGCAGCAAAACGTGCGTAATTGACAACAGAAGGCTTCCCCTCTGCAATCGTTCAATTTTGTCACTTTTTCTACTTGGAGATGAGAGCTCAGAGTTAAAGCTCAAATTAACTGAACATTACTTGCAAAAAAAAGTCTCAGATTGGGAATGAATAAAATGAATGCGAGATGGTTGCTGAAAATAGGCTGTTGGTTCCATGACATGGAAGCAATATTTCTCTATACTTTGACGAATTTTAGGTGATATTTCAACTTTACTATGACTTGCAACATTGTGTAGTTCTTTTTCTATTATTACTTTTTTTTTAATATTTCAAATGTATACAGAGGTCCATACATGTAAATCGTGACAACTATGTTCTTGAGAAAAGAAAATGTATAAAAATATTAAACAAAAAAATGTTCATTGCCTGTAGCATTTTCCTGTAGTTTGCAGAAGTGCATGAAAAGCTTTCTTCTCGGTTTACACATGCAACAACAAAACTATTAATTGTTGCACGCTCTATATAGCCAATATGTTTTCGTTTTCTGGATGAAACTTAAATTGCATCAGGACGACATGAAAATTATAAAAAGGAGTCTAATTGACTCCATCAGTTCATAGAGAGAGTGAAAAGGAATATAAAGGCGCACAATTAATTGTCATATTCAGTACATGTTACACTAGACAATCCACAGTTCAACATGGCGATAGAAAGTTTAATAGGCATAACACTACAACCATGTATCATAAAAGCAAACTTGTGCAAGTAAAAACCTAGTGGCCTCAGAATCCTCGTTAAAATATATGAATTATGTGCCTAGAGCAACATTGCAGAGTTAATGTCTGGTAATAAGTAGAAATCTTCATTCAGACTCAGGTGAACCACCAGGGACCAACTGCATTAAACCCAGATTATGGTTTGTTAGTATGAGGATAACACCAGCTAGAAACAACTGAACCTTGAATTATTGTAACAGTTTCTAAGTTGTCAAACCAAATGATTTATTAATACTCCATAGATTTCAACAAAACGGAAAATAATTGAATATCAACTTACAATGGCAATGTTGTTTCCATTGAGTAAAATCTGATCAAGCTTGGTTATCCGTCTCCCTTCAGAAGTGATCTCGCTGTTGTATGAATATGAAAGCAACAAACCAAATCAGTTTTATTACATGCCCAACGCATTCGCATGTATGTCAGGTTACAATCTGTCAATACCAGATTGTAATTCTTACAACTGAGTAGCCCTAGGGTATAAACATGCAGCAAAGGGTATAACTTACTATTCAGTAACATCTTCAAGTACCATGTTGACATAAACATCAAAGCCTCTAAGAGTACCAACAAGCTCCTTGTCACCTTTCATTATCACCCAAATTTTTGAACCTATACACCGGTCAATCAACTCTGCAATTTTCCACCACAAATCATATACTTTTAAACACCTTTCAATGCTACATTGAATTTACTCCTTTAGCAACAAAAATTTCAAATATAATTATGAAATCAGTAACCTGATGGGAGAAGCTGTGACGGATTGTTAGCCATGGAAAATTGACGCCGAATTTCCCAAAACCTGCGGAGGATACACAAAATTAAATAATGAAGAGTTACGAATTTGTATTAAACCCTAAACCCAAATGAAAAAAAGAAGGTTTTTCTAAGAATCAGTTTTGAATTGAATTGGTATGTGAAAATTAGCGAAGCGAAGTTAAAACCTTTGTGGGAACAAGCGAAGACGTAGCTGCGTGAGACAGAGAGAAGAGACTGCCCTAACAGTAGCAGTGAAGAGATGATGACACTGTTTTTTTTTTCATCTATTGACTCTTATTTATAAGTTTTTAGCCTCATATTATTCTGGTTAAATTGAGATTTTAATCCTTCTTTAGATTTTAACATATAATTTTCATCTATTTAATCCTACCGTTTAGATTCTATAAATAAATGTACTTTTTTGTTTTAATTTTTTAATTTTAAAAAATTCAAAACTTTTTTAACACATATCATACCTATGTCCCATCCCTTGCGTATCATTTTATCATTTAACACATATCATACACATTATCATTTAACACATCACATTATCATTTAACACATATCACATTATCATTTTACATTCTTCTTGGACAGTAAAGCACATATCATACCTATGTCCCATCCCTTGCGCCAAAAAGGAAGTTGCAATAACTATTATTGGATTCTCATTTGGATATAGAGAGTAGGGGTTTAAGAGATTTTGTAAAGGATTCATGCAAAGATGATAGAAAAAAGACAATCAAGATAGAAAAGAGAAGAAAAAAAAATTAAGAAAGAAGAAACATAATACAAAAAAATGCATGTGCACCGTTCTTTTGCCATATTGAGAAAATATGATGATGTAGAAAGAAAAAACCAAAAAGGAAACCAAGCAAAAAGAAAAGATATATGATTCCGCATATATTTTTCAATATCTGTTTTACACGTTATATTATGTACATAAACAAGAGAATGAACAAAATCAATGTATGGACCAGTCCAAGGCCCAAAAACACCGAAAACCTAGGTTTTTTTTCAACAAATTTTTAGTAAAAGGTATAACTATTCTTTAAAACATGTACAGAAAGATGCAAAGAACTTATCTAAGGCAGTTTGTTCCTGCACCCAAGAGTGTAAAAACTAAATCGTCCTTATTAGTTTTTAAAATTTCAGAAATATTCATAACTTAAAAAAATCCTAGAGAGCTCAGGCAAGAATGCTCTCAGATTGCGCTGCCGTGTCTTTCATGTTCTATCAGTGGCACCTTCAAATCATTCTTCTTTCAATCGCACACATTTTTGTTGGTGATTTAGAGTGCTCTTGACAAAGGTAAGTAAATTTCTTTTCTTTCGGATCTACACATCCATTTTTTTTATGGAATTTTGTTTTCATAAGTGTTTTCTCACATTCCAGATTATAGAATCCAATAGAATTTTGGATCACAAAATACGGTAAAATCCTGGATTTATGCTTCTGGTAAAATCTTGGATTTGTAGTTCCGAAAATATTCTAGATTTGTGGATCCAGGAAGGTTCCAGATTTGTGAATCCGAATTTGTGTTTTTATGGTCATCCTTTCTTCAACATATATAACTTCATCCTAAGATTTTTTCTATCTTTGAATGTAAGTGTTCTAGTGAGATATAAATACGATGGAAGTTACAATTTAAATATGATGGAAGTTACAATATAATATGAATGTATACGACTCGAACATCCAATCTATTCCAAAATGCATTTTATTTAATTGGATCATATCAAATGCAACGTCCCACACCATTACTATTTTTGGTTAAGCTCTTACAAGAAGATTTGAATCTATGATGTATTCTTAGATACAATATTTAAATCTCTCTCACCTCACCGCTATTACTCAATTATATCCTAATTTTATTACTTCAGAGATTATTATATTTAATTGAATGTTTGTTCAAAATGTTATTTTATTTTGGTTTAAATATTTTTTTATTCTTCTAGATTTTGTATATGATTTGTAATGAGCTTCTTTTTTTTTCTTCTTTTAATATTTATTTTTGGTCTATTTAGTTTATTTATATTTGCTTAGTAGAAATGATACAATGCTTTTTTTTTTCTCTCTTTTGGTTTCAATAGAATTTTATATTTGTTGTTTCATGTTTGTATTGGTTCAACATCTTATTCATTAGTTTGTAATTTGGTTTAACTTGAATGGTGTAATTGAAGAAAAATGGTGAAGACTAGGGGAAGAGGTTCACAAGGTGATTGTCTATGTCCCACAACCTCTGTTAGAAGAAGAAGACATGTTAATGAAGATGAAGAACATCTTGAACATGAAGATGCAGAACATGTTGAACCTGAAGAAGTTGAACCTCAAATGGAGGTGGAGGATGAAGACGCACCTGAAGTAGAAGGTGAAGGTTATCCTGGAGGTCCACAGGATGGGACACAGTTAACAGGTTATGAAGACCATGTGGCCATGCAATTATGGAATGATGTGGTAAGTAAATATGTTATATGATACTTGTTCACTGTTAATTTGATATGATTTTCGTTTATTAAATTGTATATTTTATATGATTTTGGTTGGTTAAATTAGGATCAAGGAGAGTTAAAATTGGTGTCTCATGGCCAAAAAATGAATAAGATGGGTGCTCCTCATCCTCAGATACTACCTGTAGTGGAGTTGACAGGTTTAGTTGAACTTGTTGGGGCAAGCTATGACACAATAGACAAAGGATTGTTATGTACCTACAAAAGTTATCATAACAAGTTATTTCATTTACTAATTAACAAACAGCTTAAACATGCTTTATAAACTTAACTTTACCTCATTTGTAGTAAATACATCTGTACATTCATATCCCTTCGATTTACATAATGACTTCTCAATATCATCATCATCCCACACATAAACCCCATCATATAATTCTTCTTCAAATTCTTCACTACTATCCATGTTTCTACAAATAAAAAAAAATGAAACTAAATCATTGCATTCCGAATGCATGAATCCATAAGTCAAAAAAATAATTCCAGATCCAACAATTCATAATTCAAAAAGACCATTCCGGATTCAGGAATCCATAACACAAAAAAAACAATTTTGGATTCAGAAATCCATAATGCAAGTTACACATTCCGGATTCAGGAATCCATAACACAAAAAAACAATTCTGGATCCACCAATCCGTAATACAATTTAGGCTTCCAGATTCAACAATCTGGAAAACAACAATTTATGAAATTTTAACTTCCAGAACACCCCCTCATCTGGAAAACACAATTTAATCAAGTTTGGATTCATGAATCCAAAATACATTACCGGATCCTGATATCTGGTAACCCTGAAATATCCATAACCACCATGCTCCTAAAAAAAACTTAACTCTTACCTCTACAACCCAAACAACACTTCGGCAACATTGTGTAGTTCTCCACCTTGCTCTGAATAATTACAAAGACTCTCCACAACAGTTGATATTCAATGATGAAAATGAACCGTGACAATGGAAGTTCAACACGGTGCCCCTTTTCAAATTGTAGGTTAAGATTAATTTTGGGATATTTAAAATTGTGGGGGTGCAGCAAGAAAAACTTGGGCGTGCAGCAAGAAGAAGCCCTTATCTAAATATAGTTAACTATTTTAGCCCATAAAGATAAAATTGTAATTTGTTAATTGTTCATTGCCCTAAAATAAACTGTTTTGTCTGTATGTAAAGTATGGTAAGAGTTGACTTCTATTAAGCACTTGTGCATATTTTTTAAATATTAATTTTTTCCAATGAAGTATTTAAATAATAACTATTTAGTGTTGGATTAGTATATATCAACATGATTGTTAATATTTGAATATTTATAAATTGTGAATTGAGATTTCATCTTTACAAATTAGAAATATTTGACAATATCTTTAAATAGGTGTTACACTTGATAATGAATCATAATGAATTTTTTTAGGAGATAATGAATTTGATTTTTTTTATAAATTAAATAAGTTGAAAAATAAGACCACAGAGAAGTTAATTACACTGTTAAATAACTTATATAAATTATTGCTTTAATTCTTTTCTCATAAAAGTGTTTATAGAAAAACTGTTCCAAATTAACCATAAGTTTAAGTACAGAGTTAATAATTATCATTTAATATTATATTCAATTGAGTTGTGAGTTAGGAGTATGAAGAGTAAGTGCAAGTGTTTAATATTAAGAAATTTAAGTTTGATAGACTCCATAATGAAGGCATGGACCATTAATAGCTTGTAGTTTACTTGTATATTAGACAATCATAATAAGACAGGTTAACAACTTAAGAACCCTTTTACATTAATTATTTCATGTTAACTAATTGTACTTGTGGTTATGGTAGTTAATCATATCATACGAAACTTATATGAAAAGTGATTTAATTCTTTTGTTTTATTATGTCATCATGGTGCCAATAGAAGATGTAATAATAATAATTCATTTGTTTTAATGAGGATAAATTTTGTGTTTTGTAAATTCTTCATTTGTTTCGCATAAACTTTTCTTGTGTGCAAAAATATAAGGGTGGGTAGTTAGAGCTGATTTGAAAACAATGTTTTTAATTTTTATTTCTCAAATTTAAACCAGTTTTGACTAATTCAAGACTTTAAACACATAAAAAAATATATAACTCAAATATTTTTTTAAAGCAGAATAGGGTTATGAGAAATGAAGGAAATGTAAACCCAGTGAACAACTAAAAATTGGAAAAAAATCTGAATATTTTTAAGATTAATAGTGAAAAGTGTAATATCTACTAATTTGGGTTTCTATTTTAGCATTGTGTTCGTCTTGGTTAATAGGATTTACTGAACTAGGTCTTATAATTTTATGAAATAGTTTAACTATTTTGGGAATTTTCCATTGTTTTTAATTTAAATAATTTTAAATTAAAGAAAAAAAATCTATTTTTTTCCTGGTATGAGAAATATTTTTAAATTTTTTGGGACCCATTTATCGTAATCACTCTCTAATTACTTGTATGATAGTTCACTCTCAATTTGTATAAACTGTAATAGGATATAAGTATGTTGGGTTCCAGTAAAATTTTAAAATAACAAATATGTTTTTAAAAAAAATTATATTACTTTTGTCTTTAACTAGACCTTTTATATTCTTATTAATAACTTATGTATTAGAAACTTATGTAGATATAAGATCTTATAACTTTCACTATATATATCTATCTAAAATATTTTTTTGATTGTATCGGTTTATTCATATTCCTAACAAGAGTCTAAGAAATATATTTAAATATATTTTTAAATACGTATTTAATATATTTAAAGTTTTATAGAAATGAGAACATATTTTACCCATTATAATAAAAATTTATTAATATTTAATATTTTGAGAGAAATTATTTAGATATTTGCATCTTAATTTAACTTGGAAAGAAAGATTTGTAACAAGGATTACTTGGAGTAGGTTGTAGAAACTATTTATTGTTTGTGTTTAATTAATGAGATTCATTAAAAAAATAAGTCAAATGATCTTTAAATGATCTTTTGGATAAAGAGTTAAAGTTACTTTCTTAAATAACTTTTTGACATAAAAAATATTTGAACTATGGCTAACTCATTTGTACTATATGATATGCATTTTTACTATATGTTGGTGCAAAATGTTATTTTACCTAGAAAAAGGAATACTAGCAACGATTAAGAATGTTACGTACAAAAGAAAAGTAATTAATATTTTATGGAGTGTATTTAATGCAATGTCGATATTCAAGTTTGTCATACACAAAGAGGACATTCAAATAAGTTGAAGTTTCTTAACGACCAAAACTGTCTCTAAACGGCATATTCTTTAATGCCTAGATAAAACAAACTTTTAAGAAGAAGATAAAGATCCTTATGCATAGAGCAAAACTTTTGCTAAATATTTGAATCTGAAAATGCTTTAGAGAGAATACTATGAGTGTTCATGTAGCTAACTAGGATAGAGTGTTTCATCTTGTATTTGTCAAAAGATGTAATCCCTCCCTAGAGAGCAAGACTCGTGATGTGATGATCATACCCTCAAGCAAAATTCACAACTTAGCCAAGAGTCGTTGGTTGCAAGCATACTCAATCAAGCTAATGAGTTGCTTGGAAATAATAATCAATAGGGTCAGTGAAGAGTGGTTGGGAGCCGAAAGAATAATAATTGTGTTAGGAGTGACTTATGAAAAGAATACTTAAGGGATTAATTAGGAGTGACAATGAGCTCAAATAACAATCAAGGAGTTATCCAGGAGTGGCTACAAGCTCAGATAATACTCAAAATGCATTTCGTAACATTAGTCTACTTAGTGGAACTTAATTTATTGATTGAGAACTAAATGTAGTCTATTGCAACAAAGGAACAAATATAAATTGTTGAGTGTATTTTATTTCTTCCATTTTTTTTGTTACATGTTATCATCATCTGTACTAATTGAGGAAGGAGAACTCCTTTTGAAAAATACAAGTTCAAAATGTTTTACTCCAGAAAACCAGTTAAGCTGTAAAGTTGCGTCTGTTGTACTCTAACATATTCAAAAGTCTTTATCTGATCAATTGACAAACAAAACTATCGTTTCAATATCATTATTAGACGGTATTTACGAAAAGATTCTAAAATTAATTTAAAACACAATTCAATCATCAATTCTTGTGTTTTTCCTATTTTTTCACATATAAATAGACTTTTATTTTATATCTGGACTCTTTTAGTAGATTGTAGAAAATAGTTATGTATGATATGATGAAAAACTAAACTCGTGTAGGATCGTTTCCGATAATTTCCACTTATCGATTGACAACGTGAAAAATATGGAAGGGATGAGAGATAAAAAAAACTTCAATATACCTCGATTGATGTCACAATTGAAAGAAATTGATGAGTAGAGGAAGTTTGTCAATTGTGAATGAAAAATTCAAAAATAAAGTTCAAAAGTTCTAATGAAGGACATAGAGAGAATTATTTAAGAAAATTATTCAAATTTCAAAATTAAAAACTTTTTAGTAGAAGAGTTTAGGGTTCAAAAAAAACTTATCTACTAGAGATCTTGTATTCATGAGTCCAAATACTACTAAGACCCATCCAACAAGCCTCTCAAAATCTAGAGTCTAAAAAGTTTCTAATTACAATTGACAATTATTTCCTGCTTCCGATCTTTTTAAACCTGTGCACCTGATATCTTGTGTCAAATGACAAAAATGCAATTTTTAATTTTTAAATAAAAGGGAGGTGCGTATAAAAATACATTTCGAATTTGGTTTTCTAGATTTAAATTTTTATAACACTTGGATTCTGAATCCTTTTTTCCAGAATTTCTAAATTTTTTGTTTTTTGGAGTTTTTTTTCCATAATGTATTTTTTTTAATTCTGGAATTACTTTTCTAAAATAAAATTTGGTTTTCTAATTCTATTCTAAATAAATGAACTTTTCTGGAATTACTGTGTATTTTAAATAAATGGGCTGTTAAAGTAGTGAAGCTAACTGAAATTCTAAATAATTAATCAGATCTTAAAAGAAGGTGTTATTTATTTATTTTGTCGTGAGTTTTATGTAGTCTATTATTGAGTCAAATAACTATTTTTATTGGTATTACTGCTCATGGAACCAGTTTTTAATTTAACGTGAATTCTCTGTTTCCTAGCTTATACTCCCACAAAATTGCTTCTTAAATCGTTTTCCTCTATACTTATTTCACTCTGTTTGGTATTAAGGATCTACAAATTTTTCTACGTATTGCTATCCATTTTTCTCAATTATTTTCTCAAAAGTAAGTGTATTGTAATAGAAAGGGGGGGAGAAACAAGGTAAATGAAAAAAAAAACCGAGAAAAGTAAGTAAAAATAAAAATGAAATGTATTTAATTGAAGAAAAATAAAAAATAAACAGTGAAATTCCCAAATTTTAAATTTCATTTCAAGATTAGTTATACCAAATACTCTCTTCTAGTCCTATCCACTCAATATTACGATTTCAAACAAAATATAAGAGATAAAAGAGATGAATTAGGAACACATGTTTATTTATAAAGAGAGTATATTTCGAGGATTTTTATTTTCATAATAAAATTTAAGAGGAAAAAATTTAAAAAAAAATTGAAATGAATTTCTTTAGGAAGAAAAAATAATTATATATATATATATATATATATTTAAAATGTTTTTTTTTTTTTATAAAAGTATCCGTTGAAATGGTAAGGGATAAGTATGTGAAAGAGATAGAGTAATCCTAATCTCATATGACTTACTTTTTTGCTTTTTACCTATCTAAACAAATATCACAAAATGCATCTTCCATCCAATAAGAAGGTGCCATTTTAGATTTTGGATAAGCAGTGTATATCAGATAAATGAACTGTAAAATGGAACATGCTCAAAATACGAAATATGCATGCACAACTGTGTTTAATATGTGGATCACAATGCTTCTGTAGTTCTACCAAACTGCATATGGCCGCACAATAAAACTTTACCAAGTAGAAACTTGGTATTTCATCAAGTTATTTTAGATATTTTTCTCTTCTTTTAGAGAGAAAACTTGGATCAAACTAATTATTTATTATTTATTAAGTGGTGAACCAATCTTCAGAATTCACGTATTAGTTTGAGTTCATGTGACGTGTACTGTAATTTCTCCTTCATCAGAAATGGACGCGCGTAACCATCAACCTTCACTTGGTTCTTTTCACAATTTCTCTGTCTGTGTTTGTCCTTTACTCTCTCTGCGCTGCTAACATACACTCATTCAAAATTTGTGGTTCTCATGCACCATGCCACAAGAGAAAGTAGATGTGGACCCACAAATATCTCACAAACTCAAATCATAGCCACATAGTTGAAGCCATTTTCCAAGTCACTTGCAAAATGGAATAACAAATTAGCAATTATATCTAGTGGAATCCTACAATCAGACGTGGAAGTCCCACATTGGTGAGAGAACATAAGAAGAATCTAACCCATTAGTGGATTGAAAGGGTGCCAAGTGTAGCAGCAAAATCTGAACCCCCAATGAGATTGCAGCTTTAGATAGCCCAAGATAAGAGCTCCACCACTTCATCCCCCATATAAATCCCCACCCACCACCCTCAATTATTCACAACTCCCACAGCACAAAGCACAGAGCAAAAAGAAGAAAGCAAGTTCCTTGCAACAATGGCTGCTGCATCCTCCATGGCGCTCTCATCCCCCTCCCTGGCTGGCAAGGCCGTCAAGCTTGCCCCATCAGCCCCGGAAGTCGGGAGGGTCAGCATGAGGAAGACCGTCACCAAGCAGGCCTCCTCCGGAAGCCCATGGTACGGCCCAGACCGTGTCAAGTACTTGGGCCCATTCTCCGGCGAGGCCCCATCCTACCTCACCGGCGAGTTCCCAGGTGACTACGGTTGGGACACTGCTGGGCTTTCCGCTGACCCAGAAACCTTCGCCAAGAACCGTGAGCTGGAAGTCATCCACTCCAGGTGGGCCATGCTCGGAGCCTTGGGCTGCGTCTTCCCCGAACTCCTGTCCCGCAACGGCGTGAAATTCGGCGAGGCCGTCTGGTTCAAAGCTGGTTCCCAGATCTTCAGCGAGGGTGGGCTCGACTACTTGGGAAACCCAAGCCTCGTCCACGCTCAGAGCATCCTCGCCATCTGGGCCACCCAAGTCATCCTCATGGGCGCCGTCGAGGGTTACCGTATTGCCGGTGGGCCTCTCGGTGAGATCACTGACCCCATTTACCCCGGTGGCAGCTTCGACCCATTGGGCCTCGCTGACGACCCAGAGGCTTTCGCTGAGCTCAAGGTGAAGGAACTCAAGAACGGTAGGTTGGCCATGTTCTCCATGTTCGGGTTCTTCGTCCAGGCCATTGTGACCGGAAAGGGTCCCTTGGAGAACCTCGCCGATCACCTTGCCGACCCAGTGAACAACAACGCCTGGGCCTACGCCACCAACTTCGTCCCCGGAAAGTGAGCACCATCAGAATGACTTGTGGATTCGAGAGTTTTAGACTTCTGTTTGTTGAAGTATATGTTATTGCAATGTACTTCACATAACGTGAATCATCTTGTGTATCCGATCCAACTTAATGTTAATTGCTTTTTACAAATTTTCCCTTTTTCTGCTCTTCTCACCACCAAATCGAACTTTGATTCATTCGTTCTCGTAAAACAAACATGTTTCTGTACCTCACAATTTTTAAACCCGATCATCACCGGCGTTATCGAATTCGAATTTCTTCTCCTCGCTTAACTGGTATGAAAATGAAATTGTAATTTCAACATTGTAACATGTTCTTCATGGAATCTGAATTCTAACATTTGGATTATGCAAATGCAATCAGTTTGTTAAAATTGATTAATGTTGTCTACTATAACAGCCTCATAGTGAAAAGTTTAATCTGAAACTGGACCTTGTTGGGAAGAGTATTTCAAAAAAATTAATTTAAATTGTAGTTTATATTTGATTGTAATTTATTGATGAACGTGGTGGAAACTTTAGAGCCTTTACGACAAACAGAAAACTTGGAAGGTTCTTTCATCGGTAGAGAGCAAATTCCATTTCTTCCTGAAAGTGAAAGAGTGGGAGACAAAGTAACGATTAAATGGTTATTTTTTTTTGTTTTTACCAATCGGGGTCCGTTTAAAAAAAATTACAAATTTAGACCAGTCGTGCCAATTCGGCACGACTTCATATGCAGAAGTCGTCCCAATTAGGCACGACTTTTGTCATGTCATACTAAAGTCGTGCCAACTTGGCACGACTTCTGTCCTGTCATACTGAAGTCGTGCCAACTTGGCACGACTTCTGCCTTGTCATACTGAAGTCGTGCCAAGTTGACACGACTTCTGCCCTGTCACTTCATTCTCCACACCATCAGATTCCTTACACGTATAATTTTTTACCTTCTCCTTCAGGTACTTTTTCCACTCCACCAATTATATTTGGAACTTCGGCATTCACCCCTCTTTCTACATATAATCCAACATCATCCATGCACTATCGATCCACAATGCCCTCACCAGCATCTCATAATGAAGCCAATGACAACGATGATGAACATGTCGTTGATGATCCTCTTCCACGAAGACCTCGATGACAAATACGAAGACCACATTGTGTCATGTCTTCCCATAAATAATTTACTTCTAGTTCAACTTTATAGTTTTATTTTATATCTTGTAATGAATCTTACTAATTTGTTTAGTTCTAATTAATCTCTTCTCATCATTACGTGTTCTCTGTAAAATCATTACTTCTCAAGCTATTTATTTTGCAACTTCACAACAATAATTCTCTATTTATTTTCCAAATACAATAAATTTTTATTTATGTATTTATTTCCAAATTCAATAACAATTTTCTTCATTTTTTAATTAATCAAATAATCAAGTTATTGTATTACATTACCGTCAAACATGATTCATACACGATTATCTAATTTTTTGTTCCTTAAAACTAACACTCTTAGAAAATTATGTATCAAAATAATTTTTAACATTACATAACTTTCTACCCAATATATAAACAATAAAATTAAAAAAAAAATTATGATGTGGCATAAGTCGTGCCAAGTTGGCACACTTCAATATGACGGGGGCAGAAGTCGTGCCAAGTTGGCACGACTTCAGTATGACAAGGTTGAAGTCGTGCCAAGTTGACACGACTTTAGTATGACATGGCAGAAGTCGTGCCTAATTGGGACGACTTCTGCATATGAAGTCGTACTGAATTGGCACGACTTGCCTAAATTTGTAATTTTTTTTAAACGAACCCCATTTTGGTAAGAACAAAAAAAAATAACCCCATCATGGTCAAAAAACCGATTAAATATCTAGTTTAGTTTGAGGAGGTTGGCTTTTGTGTATTGGATAACCTTTTGCTTATAGTTTTTTTTAGTTTCTCCTTATTTCTTATAAGATTATGATTGCACTGCAATTTTAGAAATGAATGTCTAGATACACGGATGAAGAAAAAACAAATCTTTTGAAAATTAAGAGAAATAGTCACCATAATTTTATTAAAAAAAATTAAGAAAAAATCTTTAAAAAGTCGAGTAATTGAAAACGTTTAACCTTCATCTCTTTTCTACTCAAGGTTATCAAACTCGTGCAAAGTCCATAAATTCGATTAGTAAATCCAAGTAGATTAATAAGAGTCTATTTTATATAAAATATTAATAAAAAAATATTCATGATACCAATTTCACAATATTAAAATTAATAAATTTATTTATACAATAATCAAATATTTCACTTTTTTTTCATTCCCTAAAATATCAGTTCCATCCAATATTTGATTTATTTTTCCTAGTAGTTTTTCTTCTAGGTGGTGGTGTGGAACTGAGGAAGATGCACTACCATTACCATAATTTAAACCAGATGTTACGAGTTGAATTTGTCGAAACATAACCATAAAAAACAATTTATCTCAATCTTATTTCAGTCACTTCAAATAAAAAAAATCAACTCAAAATAGAATATAACTTTTAAAAGAAATCAACCCAAATATTCCATTTTCAATTTCAAATTCACCCAACCCAACCAATCCCCAATCACGAAACCCACAACCCCAATCGTAAAAACCCACAACCCCAATCATGAAAACCATAACCTAACCCTCGTGAAATCAAACTTACAAACCACATGCTACATGAAAATGAAGGTAGAATGCGACAATGGCGACGACAACAGCAAAGCGAAAGCGACGAGAGGGAAGGCGAAGCAATGCGATGTGCGATGACAAGGCACAACCAGACAACGATGAGACAACGGTGAGGTGACGACGATGAACCCAAGTGAAACGTGAATGCAGCAAGTTCAATTCAAGTTGGAACGAACCCTAAAAATCTTGACACTAATTAGCAAAAGTGGGTCGTTTTGGGCATTTCTTCATAACTCGTTCACTCGGTCTCCAACTTGCGAGTTTGCACTGAGTTCACTGAGTTTGACTGATGACTTTCTACGACAAGTGCACCGCGTTGTCAGAAGTAATAATTTTTCCCTAAGGACAAATATCCATCCCACCAGGAACAGTGAATTATCAAGTACAATAATCGCTAAATATAAAACATAACAATAAAAAAGTGTGTTGAAAGTGGTTGTGTTGGCAATGATCAATAAGAAAACAGACAAAAAATTGGTTGCTACAAGTTGGAAAAATAAGGATTAAGTTTCATCTCTCTCACTCTTTCGTATTTTGATTAACATGTTAACATTATGTTTTTTTTATTGAAATTGATGCCCGTATAAAAGTCATTTATATCGATTCCTCACATATAAAATTCTTAAGAATATTTGCTAAATATCGATCTCTCGCATATTTATAAGAACAACTTAGAATCAAGCTCAGACGTTAATAACAATTAACATTTTATGTCTATTCCTAGGACTCAAATATGTTAAGTATTGTTGTTTAGGTAAGAACCCTAAAAATACTTTCCAGACAAATTTAAGATTCTCAAACATATCACAAATATTTAGAAGCGAAACAACAATACCAATAATCAATCAAGAACAAAATGTTATATCATAATTAAATATCACCTCAATACATAAGTGTTTGAACAGATTACTCCCAATCCCAAATGGTAGACTTAGCTACGCATATTCCTAGCTCCTTCCATTCTCCCAATTGGTTACAATTCACTCAATGGTGTTTTCCTCTCAATCTGGCACATTAGGGTTGTGCCTCTAGCCCCCTATTTTGTTAGAATATATGGCCTTAAACGAGAGGGGGGTGAATTGTTTAAGAGAGATTTTCACAATCTTTGAAGGTATAATGAAAATCAATGCTGAAATACAGAGAAAGAAATCAAAGAAACAAATAACCAAAACTGTTTCAAGATGATATCAGAAAAACAATCGGTTGTTTTTATCAGCAGTTTATAAAAACAACTTAAAAACAGAATTTAAAGAGTTAAGGGTAAGAGATAAGCACGCAAGCAATTTATACTAGTTCACTCTTACACCAAGAGCTACATCCAGTCCCCAGAAACCACTGGGTATTCCACTATGCAATCAAAACCAGATTACAAACACCACACACCAAAGTAGTGACCTTGAACCCCTCAAGAAACACACTACCTTTGGCAAACCACACCAAGAGTGTTGATCTTGAACCCCTCAAGAACACACAACACTCCTTGGCAACACAACTACAGAAATACAGTAATCAAGGAAGAAGGGAATAGAATACACCTAGGTATTACAAAGCTTAAAGTTAAGAATTACAACCCAATCCTATTCCACACACTTAAGAATGATCCAAAACTCTTTCAAATCTTGGAAAAACTGTTTTGATAAACTCTTTCTGTTACTCCAAGATTAGGAGCATAAAACCACCTTTATATAGATCCACCAAGTGGTCAAAAGCATTTAATAAAGGAGTCAAGTTAGTTAGGATCATTTAAAACATATTAAAACCGCTTAACAGAATTCTGTTAAGGTTTTCAGGAAAACAATTGGTTGTTTTGTCGAAACAATCGATTGTTTTGGTTTGACAGCAAAGTCAACCAAGTTTTTCAAAAATAGCTAAGGTAAAACAACCTGTTGTTAGGTAAAACAAACTGTTGAATTTTTGACAGCTTTTTAGAAAACACATCTTTTCAAAAGGTTAAAGATTCAAATGAACTTGGATCATCTTAAGAAGTGAATTAATAAGTTTCAAACAACTAGACAACACACACACACCCAACAGCAAGGTCTTCAAGCTTTCCTCTTGGATTTGGAGACATCAAAGCATCTTGTTCAACAATAATTTGCTAGGGTTAGGCAACTTCTTGTGTTGTGCTTTGGGCTTGTTCATAAAAACATAAAATTAGCCAATTAATTTGACGCATTCTCACTGCTGAGTTGGACTTTTTTCTCTGTTTTGTGCATTCTGGGCCTTCCAACTTTCTCCTTTTAACATATATTATTCTTCTTTAGTCCAAATCTCCGTTCTTCCCTAGAAACCTGCAATTAACACCAAATTTGGGAATAAAATGCTCTTATTCAATTAAAGATCATAACAAATGTAAAAAGGTATAAATTCATAAATTATGGATTATTTTATATGTAAATTAGCAATTAATACTCATAACTGCCTATATTTTAATATGAAACATTACAAAAATTAGGCACTTATCATTGACTGAGTCTAGTCTAGGTTTACTCAAAAAATGAGTCTACTCACGAGTTCACTCGTGACCCATCAATAAACTTTTAAAATTCGTAAGGGTTCACGAGTTAATCCTAGAGTTTGATAACCTTGCTCCTACCTCTATAAGAACTAGGAGTTTTAGTAGTTTTAGTAATCAATGTTGTAGTCTTACAAACATTGATCACTCACGCCTCAAGAAATCAACCTTGTTTGTGTTTTCAAATTTTATTTACTACATAGTAAGGACTTATTGTTGACAATACAAACAACAACAACCACTCTACACCGGAGACGTCAAACGTGGTTTCCACAACTCAGACCATTTTTTTGAAACCATTTTTGGAGGTCTCAAATATTGAAGTCTTCATCGGTCAAAATTTCTGACCTTAGCAAGAACACGTGTCTACCCCGATTCCAACACTCCTACGAAACAAAGTAATGATTGGAACCATGCAAATAAGGTATGTTGTCACACCTTACTTAGTGCATTATCTAACAATTTGTTTGATGTATACTGCTCTTACAAGGAAGCAAAAGGTATTTATGATTCTCTTATTCTCAAATACACTGTTAAAAACTTCGTTAGACAAAAGTTCGTGATCAGAAACTACTATCGCTGGGAGATGATTGATGACTATTTTATGGCAAGTGTACAATGTCATAAGTAATAAATTTGTCCCTAAGGACGGATATCGAACCCACAAAGAACAATTTCAAGTATAATTTTCATTAAATAGAAAATAATGTTTAAAAGTTTGTTGGAAGTTTGTTGTGTATGAGATTGCAAGAATGTAAATAAAGCAAAATAAAGAGTTGTTTGATTCAATTGAGATTAAGGTTCATCCTTCTCACTCTTCTTATGTATTTTGAAAATCACATAATATTCTATCTTTCTTTGATTGATATTGATGTCCATATAAAATTCATTTGTATCGATTTCTGGCATATAAAATTATTAAGATAGTCTCTTAAATTATATTCTTCACATATTTATAAAAAATCTTAATTTGTTTGGGTGAGTTGAACGAGAAAAAGCCCAACTTATCAACTCCCCAAACCTAAAATCTTGTTTGTCCTCAAGCAAAGTAAATAAATATAAATAAATCATATTTGAATTTAAATATCAAAACAACTTTATTCACCAAACAACAGATTAAATTAGAAATTTAAGTTGCTTCCAACTTCAAATACAACAAAATATAGATACAATCAATTTTTAAGATCAAACTAAAACAATAAAATGACAATTAATCAAGAAATTTCTTTTCATACACTCATATATAAGTATTTCTCTCTATTTTCTTGTAAAAAAATATGATATAATTATTTCTTAATGCTGAGAGGAGACTAGTTGATTATAAATTAGTAAACTAAACTAAAATCTTAAATAATAGTTACTTTAATAAAGTCTAAAGAGCGAAACGTTTTATAAGTTAAATAAATATTAAACATTTTTCAAATTATGGTAAACTAATATAAACAATTGTTTTTCAAAACCTTATATAATTTTACGAGAGTATAATTGACTAAGATTGTAAAAATTTCCTAAAACATTTTAAAAACTCAATTCAAACTTTTCTTTTACAAATAAATTTTTTATGTAGGTGCTTTAAATTCATATTAAATTATTTCAAATACACGATTTTAGATAATTATATGTTTACTTTTCCTTTTAAAAAAATAATTCTGAATTCAAAATTATATTTGAACTGAATTAACTTTAGCACGTGTTAGATAAAAATTTGCTTTCAAAATACAGCTTAAGAAAATAATATTATATAACTTCAAAATCAATTTGAATGTATACGAGGATGCAATGACAAATATCACAATACATTGCTGCGTGTCAACAAAATTCGACCATTCTCACCATCATGTCATCGCATTTCAATTTCTTCTCCTCACTAAAACAGGTACGTATGCGTAATTGTAATTTCAATATCGTAACATGTTTTTAATGAATTTTGAATTTTGAATTCTGAAGTTTGATGCTTGTTCAGGTTGAAAAGAGGTTAATATTAGACCAAACACCACCACCCATTGAATCTCAGATACAAGAAAGCACTTTGGGCTCTCCCATCTTCCTCCAATCTAATTGTACCCAGAACTCTCCCTCCCAATACAGCAGTGAACCTCCTCAAGCATTCCTCTCCATTTCCCAAGAATTTCCAGCAACCCATCAGAACCCTTCTCAAACAGATCATGCCACTCCTGTAAATGAACCTGAAGATGATGATGACATTGAGCAGTTAATGCAGCTTTTGGGATTATCAGAGGAACACGAACAAAGGGATAATAGTTTTGATGATTGTGGTTCTTGTCACTGTGAAGGTGGATTTTATGCAAAAGTTGTTGGTGTGGAAGGGCCAAAATGTAGGAAAGAGGTGCTGAGGTTAGATGGGTGGATCAAGCACTTTCTGAATGGTGGTGGGGAAGAGAAGCTAGAGCCCTTGAGATTGGCACACCTGCTTTTAGGGAAAGCTGCTTTTGTTTCTGATGGTGGTGCTTATAGGGAATTGGACTTCCCTTCAACCATTCAAGAATTTCTTCATACTGATCCTTCCAGTAATTGAGGCAACCCCCATTTTCTTATTACTCTTTAGCTTTGTTGTTTACTTTATGATATTCTTCTTTCTAATTGTTATATGCAAAATGCAACTCTCTAGAAGCTTCAGAGCCTTTATGACTAATACAAAACTTGGAAGATTCTTTCACCATGTCCCTTGGAATATTGGGCTATTAACTCCCAAGTAGCTTGTTATTTTTCATTTCACATCAACTTCATTCTCCGTTTATTAGGAGAGGAAATTTCACTGTGTACTGTGAATGAGAAGAGAGTAGGGGATAATGCAAGTGTTGGATGAGTAAAACGAATTAGGTCTTGTTTAGATAAACTTCTTAATTAGCACTTGTAGAAAAAGAAAATAAAGTAGATCTAACTTCTTTTATAAGTTAAATCAGCTCATACACACCAGCTTTTGAAAAAATTAGACGAGAGAGCTTTTATAAAAATTGAAGTGTATAAGTGTATTTTGAGTGGAAGAAACGTAATTAATTTTACTTTATTATTTTCTTTTCTTAAAAGTACTTTTGGAGAAGTTTATCTAAAGAGAACCTAAATGATACTTTAGGAAAAGTGGGCTAGCTAAAGTAGATAGAGTAACTTTTTGCTTAGTTTTGTCTGTTCGTCTTATTTCTTGTAAGATTATGATTATACAGTGTACTCGGTAATTTTTCTGGTAGAATTGTGAAATTTTTTAATGATTATGCAAGTTACATTTGCATCTAAAGCAAAGGTGTTGGAAGGGAGTGAAAAAGAAAAAAAAAGCATGCAACAATGGACAATAGATGTTATATTACACATCTGTGAAGGACGGCTGATAATTTCCATACATTTACAAGTCCCTGCAAATTTGCTATCTAATAAAAAATACTGCATGAGTTTCACCATAACTGGCAAACTAACATGGGTACAATAAGGCTTTGCTGTGTTGAAGGCAACAGTAATGTGGTAATTTGGAATCATTTAATTTTTCTTCTTTAGGAAAAGCTGCTCCAAGAATTGGTTGGTTGGTGGTGTTTATCATTTAACAAGACAGTGTTGTTTGAAGCTTCACAAGGGCAGATAACACCTCATTCGTATTGGGTCTCTGTTCAGGATCAGGTATGGTGCAGCATAGAGATAGCTTAAAGAGCTCTGCCAACACTTCATCATTGTCTTTTGTAACATTCCAGGTCAACAAAGGATCCACAATATTGACAAGTTGTTCTATTCCATTTGCAAGGGCTTTTGCCACTAATTCACGCAAAGTGATTGGTAAACCATTCTCTTCCGAGAGTCCTGTCGGCCTTCTTTTTGTTAGGAACTCCATTACTATGATACCAAAGCTGAACACATCTGCTTTAGTGGTCACTTTCCTCGTGTAGGCAAATTCTGAGAATTACACACCAGAAATATCTTGTTTAGAGTATGAAATTCTTAAAAGCTTTTTGTGTACGAAGTTAATAAGCTAAGAGGATTGGAAACAAATAAAAATTATATTTGGTATATTAAATAAAACTAAGGTGTGCATTATAGGTAAATTAGCAATCTGTTTGGCACAAAGGGGAAATATATTATATCTAAAGGCGATAGGGTACTCCATGCTTATATGAATCTGATAGAAAATGCTTCTGCCTATCCCTAACACACAAGTCAGTTAGTTAGGCTTACCAGTAGCAAGTTGGAAACGTTGAGATGATAGTTATGCTTAATATGGTAATGCAGTCAAAATAACTCTACTTCATGGTTTGTGCAATCAGTTAATGCTGATCCATGGTGAATTTTAACCACTATCTTTTCTCTTAGTACATTGAAGAGGTAACATGTCTATTCAACCAAAAGAAGGGATGCTGGCTACTAATATAGCATCTAAGAGCCTTGGGGTGGGGGGGGCGAGAGGTTTGAGACCTGTAGCATGGACTATTTATTTTCAAGCAACAAAATAAGAATTTATGTAATTATGTCAGTCTTGATGATGCTACCTTTTCTTAATAGAACATTCAAATTTGGCCTCACATGGATAGAATAAAAACAGCAAATAGACACTAGTTCAAGCCTTGAGCTCTTTATTATGTTTCTTCTGCTGATTATGGCAATATAAGGTGCAGCAGGATTTACTCTACAGATCTAACAAGAACTAAATATTCATTGGAATTGCAAGTCTGCCATGAAAATAACTGTGATGAAAACATATTGTACATTGAAGATAAGAGATTAGCAAAGTAGGAAAGGCTTTTACCTGGAGCCATGTAGCCAACTGTGCCTTGCACAGCTGCTGATGACGAAAGGGTACTACCTTCTTGTAGATGAAAACCAAGAATTCGAGCTGTCCCAAAGTCACTGACATGAGCTTCCCACTCTTTATCTAAAAGAACGTTAGAAGGCTTTAAATCACAGTGCACAATGGGAATATGATAACCCGAGTGCAAATAATCCAATGCTTTAGCAATAGATATGAAGACTTGGACTCTTTCAGATAATGTCCACCTAGAGATCACAGGATGATCTACCCCGTTGCCATGTATGATGCTATCCAAATTTCCATTTTCCATATACTCCAGAACCAAAGCCTTCATTTTCCCGCTCTGCCAGGCATATCCAAGTATCTTGATCAAATTCCTATGTCTCAACTGGCTCAAGGTGTTGGCTTCTTTCTTGAAGATCTTGTCAGTATTGGCAGAGAATTGTTGCAAATTCAACCTTTTTATGGCAACAACCTGGCCATCTTCCATTTGGCCCTTGTAAACTGTGCTCAAACTGCTAGCACCAATGATGCTGTCCGCACTGAAAAATCTAGTGGCATTCTCCAATTCCTTTGGACTGAACCTTTTAAGTGCCAATGCTGAGTTGTAGTCTGGTCCATGATTTACACTGATATCTCTCTCTTTAGAATTACAGAGTTTAGTACCGCGACTGAGAATTAGAATCACTAGCACTAGAAGTATAGCTAGAGATCCAAGTGAAGCAATAATAGATATGCCCTTCTTGGAAAGTGAATGTTTTATCTTCCTGCATGGCGGTAGGAATTTAGCTCCACAAAGATCCTGGTTTCCCATCACACTAGATGCATTGATGTGTGCAAATACTCCTGTCTTAGGAACAGGACCTTCTAGTTGATTGAAGGAAAGGTTGAGATGCACCAAGTTGGAAAGGTTGGCAAAGCCCTCAGGAATAATTCCTTTCAAGTCATTCAGAGAAAGATCTACGGAACTAAGATGATCAAGTTCTGCCAGTACTTCAGGGATTCCACCATCTAAATGGTTCCTTGAGAGGTTTAAGCTTTCAAGCAAGTCCATGTGACCAAATGCTTCTGCGGGAATAGGACCTGAAATACTGTTTCCTGAAAAATCAAGATTAAACAGATTTCTGCACCCAGAAAGTGTTCTGGGAATGGAACCCGAAAGATTATTGTTTGAAATGTCAATAGCCTGTATCATTTCCAACATGCTCAACTCAGTTGAAATATTTCCGACCAAGTGGTTGTAAGAAAGGTTGAGATACATCTGCATGCTTTTTAAGTTTGCAATGACATCTCCAGGAATTGATCCTATGAGCTGGTTGTGAGAGAGATCCAAAACTAAAAGTTGATTTAGCTTCCCCATGCTTCTTGGAATGGACCCATTAAGTTTGTTGCCATGAAGGTCTAAGTAGGAAAGCATCTCAAGCTTTGAGAGAGTATCAGGTATTTGACCAACCAAGTTGTTTTGATGCAGGAAAAGTTCGGTTAGTCCTTTTAATTCGGAGAGCTTATCAGGTATTGTACCTTCTAACACATTGGCATGAAGAGTGAGCCCCTGTAGGCGAGAAAGTTTGGACAGTTCTGGAGGAATTTGACCTGAAAACTTATTTTCAGAGAGGGATAGAGTAATGAGTTGATTCAAGTTTCCGATCTCTGGTGGAATTGGTCCTGTGAAAGAATTTACATTCAACTGTAGGCGTTGAAGTTTAGACAGGTTTTGAATACCTGATTTTATCAATCCACTGAAGTTATTTATTGCCAAACTGAGAGTGCTAAGATTTGAGCAGTTGTAGAGGTCATCTGGGATTTCCCCAGTCATTTTGTTGGACGCAAGAGACAGGAAAGTAAGATTTGGTGACCTGGAAAAACCCTGAGGAATTTTCCCACTTAAAGCATTAAAAGACAAACTTACATTTACCAGTCCAGTACAATTGGTAATGCTAGGGGGAATGGATCCATGAAAGTGGTTGTCGTTCAAAACAAGAAACTGCAAATTATGAAGCACACCCAAGTTTGAAGGAAGTTCACCTGAGAGGAGATTCTGGCTCATTGACAGGTATGTCAAGTTTGTCAAGTTTGTTATTGATGAAGGGATCTCCCCAGTTAACTTGTTTAAATGCAGGGTTAGAACTTGCAAGGAGTTCATATATCCAATCTCAGAAGATATTGTTCCCTCTAAGTTATTCTGTGAGAGGCCTAGATTTGTTAATGATTTCAACTGGAATATGGCTGAAGGGATGGTGGAATTCAAGTTATTCTTGTGTAACTTCAATTTCTTCAACTGGACTAAATTTCCTAGCTCAGGAGGAATACTTCCAATAAGCTGATTGTCGGATAACTCAAGGCCTGAAAGATTGCTACACTTACCAAGTTCAAAAGGAATTTTTCCACTCAAGGAATTTTCAAACAATTCAAGGTATTCTAATTTTGTCAGGTTTCCAATCTCTCTAGGTATTACACCTGATAACTTGTTTTCGCTAAAATCAAGAGCTCGCAAAGCTCCTAACTGACCTACGGAAAGGGGTATAGATCCTACTAAATTATTTCCATAACCTATAATCTGTACAAGGTTAACTAGATTCCCTATGTTTGATGGAATTTTGCCAGTAAGGTTGTTGAAATTAAAAGCAATACCCAACAAAGAAGTGCAGTTGAAAATGCTGTCAGGGAGGCTTCCATTCAAGAAGTTGTTACCTAAATCCAAATACTGCAGGCTTTTAAGGCTACCTAATTGTGGAGGGATAGGACCTGAGAGAGAATTGTTATAAAGAATGAGTTGTGTAAGTTGAGTATTAAGACTGAGCTGAGCAGGAATGTAGCCAGTGAATGAGTTTGAAGTTATATCAAAAACCTGAAGGCCTGAAATGTTCCCAAGGAAAGGTGAAATCTTCCCTTGCAGTTGAAGACCAACCAGAGAAATAGAAATGACTTGATTTGAAGATGGGTCACATGCAATGCCAGACCAGTTGCAGTGGTTGTGAGTGTCTACCCAGTCTGCTAGAGCCCCACTTGGGTCATCAGTGATGGAGTTCTTGAAAGCTTTCAAGGCTTCAATTTCAACATCCAAGCTTGCTTCAGCATGGGAAACTATGGATACAATGGAAAGGACAACGACTGTAGTCAAACTAATCTTTAGGGACAGCATCATTGTGGAATATTGTAGAAAATTCAACTGCAGTTTGCTGATACTAAAATGGAAGTGAGTGAAGCCTTTATATAAATAATGTTCATTTTTCATCCACCAATAATTTCAAAAGGCATGGCCTCCCATCTGTGACAGTGTGTTGAATGACATCTAGGCAAGTCAAACCTTTAGCAGGGATTAATGTTACTTGGAACAAAAAAAACGTCATTGTTTGGACGAGGATTGAGCATTTGAAAGTTGACTTACGATGTCATCCCGGTATAACGAATCAGGTCGCATTTTCTACTGATTGAGACACCACAAAGAATACGCCAAGTCAGTACACATGGTAGATACTATTTGGCATGGCTATCCATAGAGCTACAAACCAGAAATAAATAAGTTGTTTTTTAAAACTTAACACTAGGAGAAGCCAGTTTAATAATATGTAGGAATTACAAAAAGTAAACGAATATAATAAAAACTCGAAGTTTTGATTAATTGCAATTGCATTTGGATGAATGCGTGTTGATTTTCCTGACCCTGGGTTGAATATTGGCTAAGCTACTGTCATAGAGTCGTCTGCTTTTGTCCTTTTATAGCGTTTAGCAGAAAGCAGTTTGGCATTGGCCATTAAGAATATGAAAACGTGTTAATTGAGAAGTTGAGCGTGAGTAGTGGAGCAAATATAGTGTGTACTGGGATTTAATATGAAAGAGAGGCCATAACCATAAGAAGCAAAACTGAACATGCATGGATATCATCAAACGCGGTTTGCAGCAAGTTGTGTGTGAAGACACCAAACAACTTGGCTATAGATAATGTCTTAATGCGATGCAAGTTGCACAAATAAAAGCCGAAATGATTGAAAAAATGTAAAGTTGGCACATTGGTTGAGACGTGTGGATTTGAGAAACCTTTACTGTGTTCAAGTTCAAGGTGTGACATGAGTAGTGAAAAACCCTTTAGAAGCACAACAATTACACTCGAATAATTTGAATAGAATCTACCACCCAGCCGTTTAATTTTTGAAGTTGCCTGTTTTTTCATATCATATGAGGCAATTGTTTCTTGCAACTGATGTTTTTTAACCTGCAACTGATGTGTTTTAACCTACAACCGATAAAAATGTCATTTTTATTTTTAAATAAGAAGGTAGGGTGATTCAAAATACATTTTAGATTTGATATTTGAAATATATTTTCAGATTTGGATTTTTAGAATAGTTTCGTAGTTCTGAAATTTCTTTTTTAGAATTTCTGGATTTTTTTCTTGGAATTTCTGAATTTTATTTTCCATAATTTTTTTTAAGAATGATTTTTTTTATTCCAGAATTGTTTTTTCAAAATTAAATTTGGTTTTTTAATTTTATTCCATAATTTCATTTTTAAAATAAAGAATCTATTCTAAATTTTTTTTATAATATATTTTTTAATTTCAGATTTCCAATTTAAGAATAAAGAACATTTTTAAAATTTGAAAGTTGATTGTATGCTCATAAAAAATCACCATTGAGTCAGGAAGTCTGGCCATCATATTATCATGTAATAGTGTTTCTTTTGAGATAGTGATTTTAATCTAAAGTTGGCAGTGTGTTGAAAAATAAGTGTCGGCGAAATTGGTCTATGATTTTAACTATTATTAACTAAAAAAATATAGTTTGACATCCACATAAAATAAAATACTTCTACTTTAAACTCATGTAATAATATATATTAATAATTTATATTAAAATATATAAGAAATATGATTAAAATAATAATACATTGAGTTGTTAAAGTGAAAGTAATTTTTTCAATAGTTTGAATTACTTTTCTCTTCCATCGTAGACCTGCTCTCTGGTACAAGCTCAATGGATGCCGATGACAACTCTAGCAAAGAATCACAATTCTTCTACACTTATGTCTATTATATCTAAGGAAAAGAAACACTAAATAAGACACTGTCTTTTTTTTACTCTAATATTGTTTCTTCCATCACCTTACTGTGTTTATCGCTGTTTTATATATACTAAATAACTGCATTATCTGTCAGATGCGGGCTTCAAACCCATGTGTGTTTTGGCTACGAGAAATTAACTTTATCACTTCTCACTTTTACATAATTAATTATTGGATGCATTTTAAAATAAAGGCCTTAATTTAAAATATTTCAAAACTACGAGAATTAAATATTAATAATTATAACTAAAACTAAAATTGCACATAAAATATACGTACATTAAATGCTAAAACAAGTTAGATTTTTTTTTAAGTATGAGCTTGCAACAAAAAAAACTAGAAATTATATAAACCAACTACCATCAATCATAATAAATATACAAATATTGTTGAAATACTTATTATCCAAGATTAGTTGTTAATTATTATCCAAGGATTTTGTTTAGATTTTAAAATAATTTTTTTAAAACTTTAGAAACTATGTAGTTTTTAATTATTTATTTATAAATAGATTTAATTATATTTATTTATTGAAATTTGAAAAATCTGGTGTATTTTATTGAGGTTTTACAATAAATCTCTGGAATTAAACGAATGTTAAAAAAATATTTGTTATTTTACTGAGGTTTTAAAATAAAACTTTGAAATTTAGCGAAGATTAAAAAAATCTTCGTTATTTTGCTGAGATTTTAGAATAAACCTTTGGACGTAATGAAGGTTAAAAAACCTCAATTATTTTGCTTAGGTTTTAGAATAAACATTTGAAATTTAACGAAGGTTAAACCAACCTCCTTTATTTTGCCGATGTTTTAAAATAAATTTTTAAAATTTAACGAGGGTTAAAAAACTTCAATTATTTTACTAAGGTTTTAAAATAACCTTTGGAACTCAATGAAGGTTAAAATAATCTTAATCAATTAAATCAATTTCTAGATTATATTAACTTCTGTTAAATAACCTCTACTAATTTTTTTTTTCTTGGAGTATATGAGATTTACTAATTATAAAATATTGAGAATATTTTTTTCAAATGTGCGATTACTAATATTAAGAGAACATTAATAGTGTAGAATAAATATAGACAAAATCTTTTTCAAATCTGTGATTACTTATTATAAAACACTCGTGACAATGCTTGAAATTGTTTTTTTCGTAAAAAATTCATAATTAAATTATTTAAATTTTATTTAAGACTGATATTAATGTTACAAGACAAGTAGAATAAATTAATCAAGGATGAAAAATTAGAGTCAATTAATTATAAATCTTTGATAGAAGACTCTGCAACTAAAAAAACTATAAAAATAATATAAAATTTTCAATTTATATTATTTTAAGTTTTTATAAAAAATTGCTTTAAACTCCACATTATTTTTTCAAACTCTGACTTCAGTCTATTGCCATAAAATTTTAAATTAAAGATAATATCAACTTCTTTTACTTAATTAACTTGTGATCTATTAATAAAGATCTTTAAGATATTTTTCTCTTCAGATTTCATAACTCTCTCCTCTTATCTCTTACCATAAACATATGTATTGTGAAAGTCTGTAAGAAAAAAAAAGCATAGAAAAAATTGATTTCGTCTTTTGATAAAATAAGAAAATTAAAAATGAGAAAACAAGCTAATACCTTTTCAGAAGCTTCATCCCAAAGCTTGTAAGAAATCTTGATTTTAATTTCTTTTACTAAATATTTGAAAGCAATCAAGAAATCTTGTTGAAAACACAATATATTAATTAATCAAGTAATTGTTTCATTTTTTAAATTATTATTATTCATACATAATAATAATTGTTTAACATATATAATCTACCAAAAAGTCTTTTTTTTTTCTTTTAAATAATTTTGAGAAGTATAAAAAAAGGTAAGAAAATTGTAACCACATCTTCTAGGTTTTCTTGGGATTACACATAATACTTTTTTGTAATAATGTTTACACTAATAATTTGCTAGAAATGCTTCCTTCATAATACTCATATCTTTCATCCCTAATCCTCTTTTATTTTATTCTTAGAATCACAAATCTCCTTCCAAATCACCTAAGAATTTTAGTTTCATCTCTCCCATCTTTTATCTCTTGCTCAAAGGGTCCCTTTTAGCCCTCACTTTACCATGATTTTTATAGCAATCACATCTTTGGAATATACAACAACCTTATCTTCACACTTATTCAAAATAACTTTTCTATTTCGATACAATCCACTCTCACCCATTATACATTTTTCTCTCTATTTATTGTTAACTATACTATTTTTTCCCAATAAAATTAAAAATTTCACATAAATATAATTAAATTATAATATATAAATAAATTTAATATTATTTTATTAAATTAATTTTGTAAAATTGAGTTAAAACTTGTTATTTGTATTATATTTTGTAATACCTTTAATCAACATGTTTAAATGGCAGGTACTTGACAGTAAGTTTCCTTTCTATTTCCAAAAAGCACTGAGAACAACATTTTTTTTGCTGTAAAATAAGTATTAAATTAAAAGAGACAACATAAGAAGGAAAAAAGAATATACAAAAGTGAAAATAAAGAGGATATATTTAGTTAATAAATATTAAGTTAAAAGAGACAACTTCAGAAGGAAAAAAGAATATACAAAAGTGAAAATAAAGAGGATATATAGATTTAGTTAAGTTTGCTAGATAAAAAAAACAATAGAGAATTAGAAAGGAAATTGAGTTTCATTAATATTTTTAAATTTTGTTTTTCATATATTTTTAATAAAAAAAACACTTGATAGACATTCTTATGAACCTTAAAATTTCAGTATTAGACTTATCATATGCCACTAAATAAAAAAATATATAAAAGAAAAAAAATATAAAAAATATGAAAGGCCAAGCCAAACTCTTGTAAAGAAACAATATAATATATAATCTTTTAAACAAATTATACAAATATAAAGTTTAAACTAATAATAAAAGCTAAAATATCAACCCCAAAAAAAAAAACTAATAAGTCTCAATATTGATAGTGCAACAATTGTGTTCACATACAGAGACCATAACATTATGATTGTTTTTACATTTGAGAGATCATAATATATTATGACAACTTTCAAGACACTTATTATGTCTAAGAACCTAAAAAAATAGTTTGAGAGTAAGAGGAAGCTTTTGACAAACCAAAGTAGAACTACAGGCCAACCATATATACATGTATTTTTACTCATTTATTAATCTGTTTTCTGTTTTCTTATTCTTTTTTTTTTCAATAAAACCTTCTGAATTCTATTTTATTTTCAAGGTTAACACAACACTTTCTTTTATATAAAAATAAAGAATACATTTATTATATTTAATTTTTTATATGATTATTTTTCTTATTAAGAACATTAAAAAATTAAATTACCTTAAAAGCATCTATAATGCAGGTATCTTATTTTAAGAAACAATATTTTAATTTCTCATTAGAACGGAACAAGTCTACATAATATATAGAAAGTTTTTAAAAAGTAGTTGCTTATAAATAAAAAATCATTTACTACTTTTAATAAAAAAATTAATTAATATTTTAATTTGAAATAAAAGTTAGTGTACGAGTTGGTTAATCTTTTCACCACTGAAATAAATTTATGCTTTAGTTTACTCAAATATGATGCGTAATTATGGTGGCTATTGTTTTGATATAAAATAAGATATCTAAAAATCAATATTTTAATTTGGAATAAAAGTAAGTGAAAATTAAAATATAAAAAATGTGATTTTTTTAAAACTTTTTTAATTATTAAAACAAGGATTAAAATATAAAAATATGATCTGTTTAACTTTTTTAATCATTTAAACAAGTTATGGATGAGCTAGTTAAATATGAGGTGTCATAATAATAATGTACCATATTTTTTTTATAAGATAACATATCCAAGTATAAATATTTTAAAATTGCAGTAATAGAGGGTCTAATAATAATTATAATTATTATTATTATTATTATTATAATACAGAAAAAAATGATTATCCTTATTGGGAGTACGTGTATTGGAATATTTCTATTTACGTCATGCAATAATAAGAAAAAGGAATATGAAGATATCAAAATCAAAATATTTGCATTTGATGGTTGATGGAGGAGAATAACGATTTGATAATAACTATAATCATGAATAATTGAATTTATATATTCATGGAAATTTCCTTGAGCTGCAATCTTTTCCTTTCCAAGTATGCATGCAGAAAAACAAAAGCATGTGTATCTTTGAAATTTCATTATTCTATGAACATGCTATGCTTCTATTTACTGTGAGGCTAGCGATTAGATAATAAGCATCATCATCTCATCAATAATCAACATATACATATATACTTATATAGAGTTTTTCTTCTGCTGCAACTCTTTCCCTTCAAAGTATATTTGCAGAAAAAACATGCATTCATCTGTTCCTATTCTCCTAACTTCTAAATTAATTACTACCTATTATAGTTATCCTTTCATCTTCCTACAAACTGTAAAATTCTCTTATTATTATTGTTATTACATTCCAACTGCTTTAACGCTATGTAATCTAATTAATGGGTTAATAATTGGTTTAAAACTGATGGGTAATTAACAATAATTTATCTTGCCATTCCTCTATTTATACCATGCCCTTTCAGTTCACATTACACCACCACCTCTCAAAGGGAAATAGCACCATTTGGCTCTTTACAAATTCAAAGCACACACAACATGGCCAAATCAACAGCCTCACTTGTCTTACTTTTTATTTTTCCTCTACTCCTGTTCTCATGCAACAACTTGGGTAATAAATTCTTGGGTTGCACCCTAAAGTTCCCTTCTATGTGAATGATCCTTTTACAATTTCCACACAAAGTTTATATTATCTCTATATATAATATGCTAGTACAACTTCTCTTTACTCGTTGACTAAATTCCAATACCCTCCACAATATTGCTTAGAATTGCATGAACTTTTACATTGTTTTGACCATCTTAAATGTGTGATTAATTGGTTGACTTGTGCAGGAGGGCATGTGAAGTTTGCTTATGGATTGGTGAAAACTCATCACCTTAGTTAAGTATCTTTGATATCTAAATATTGATGAAAGCTGATAGTTTGTTTTAAATACAGGAAGCCCAGAAGAGTTGGTGTGTGGCAAAACCTTCATCAAGTGATTCTGAATTGCAAAATAACATTGAATATGCTTGCAATCTCTTGGGTGATTGCAAGATGATCCAGCCAGGTGGATCCTGCTTCGACCCCAACAATCTGATGAACCATGCTTCTGTTGTCATGAATCAGTTCTATGCATACAATGGTGGAAATGGTTGGAACTGTTACTTCTCAGGATCTGGTCTCGTAGTTGTGAATGACCCAAGTAAGTTATTAATATTACATGTTCCCTTATAACATGTGTTCATTTGAAGTTATTATTAGAATAATGTTTTCTGTGTTCATTTGAAGTTATTGTTAGAATAATGTTTTGTGTGTTCATTTGAAGTTATTGTTAGAATAATGTTGTGTGTTCATTTTGTTTTGTCTACAGGTTACGGTAACTGCAAGTATACTTAGAGGGAATAAACGTAAAGAAGATATATATATATTTATAGGCTATGTTTATTATTGTAGGTGCTGTTATGAATAGGAAGTTCCTTATTGACTACTCTGATCTTTCTGTGTATTTCGTTGCTTAATGAAAAGTACAATCCTTCAGTTAAAAAGGTTACAATGTGTGAAAGAAATTACAAAAAATTGGAAGGGGCATTCCGAGAATTGAACTCGGGACCTCTCGCACCCTAAGCGAGAATCATACCACTAGACCAAATGCCCATTGATAATATTATACACCAATCAATTATTTTAACGCAATAATTACAGTTTAATTTTATATATACAAAGATTAAGACTAAAATATCAATTGTCAAACCCATCTTAGTTTTTATTATGTTTGAAATAATTAAGATGTAAAATTATAATTTCAAATGTCCTAATTTTCACATTAGTAAGCTCATTTGTTCCACCAAAAAAAAAAATTCCTCTGGAGAACATATCTAAAATCAATGAGGACAAGATGATCAATGCAATAAAACGAAATTATGCTCACTAAATTTTATTTAAAATTAAATTCAAATGGATTTGCAATTTTTTTTAAACTTTTGGAGAGAAATGAAATTACCTCCACTGGTATGAAGAATTAGCATAGTTACACTTTCAGTTTTCAAAATTTACCCTCGAGAAGCTTTTTTTCGCTATTTTATTTTTAGTTTCTCTTTAAATTTTTAAGGCTTTCGAAAATTAACAATTAAATTTTGTATTTGCATTTAATGGATAGCTGGATATCTTTTTAAAATGAGTATTTATCTATTATTAATTATTAATAACGATAGGGAAAGAAAACAGAACGAACTAGGAATCAAATCAGTAACCCTCACGAACCCGGAATCAAACCAGCTAACGTTTCGTCTTTGGAAATTTCTAATTATGGTTATTAAAACAGGCCCTTGAAACTTTTAATTTAAATTTTTAGAGAACGGTTTAATTGAAAATATTTTTTATAATCGTATAAAATATTTCATTACAGTTAATTGACAAAAAAAAGTATCAATTAAAATAATTATATATATATATCAATATCAATATAAAAAAATGAGTATGAATTATATTTTTAGCAGCACAATTAAAAGGGGAGATTGTAATGGTGGTGTTCGGGGGCTATTATTTGATTTACGAATTCATTTGTTGATTTTCTAATTCAAATTTTATTCTCATATTTTGTTATTTTAATTAGTAATTTGAAATTATCATATTTTAGTTTGTTTTTCTAATTTTTTTGCTTATTATATATGACCTGTTTGTGAAAATGCTGGGAGAGATTATTCGAGCATGACTTTTTGTTTTCTTTTGGAAACTTTGTTTCGTGAATTGTTTTTCTGTTCTACTTTTTTTTATAGAGCAAGGAAATTGGTTTGTTAATTTAGTTTGAATCTTCATTTTGTTGACAAAATATATGCGAAGAAGAAAAATATACGTTCCTTCAAAACTTCAACACCCTATGTTCCTTTCATAAAACTCAATAAAAGAGGGCCATTTTGTCCAAACTTTTATTCTTCAAGTTTCAATATGTTTTAAGCAAAAGTTAATATAAAATAAAATATGTAATATATTTATTGACTATAAAATTTATTGAAAACTAATTGATAAATATTTTTTTATTTCAAGCAATTTTATAAATTAATTAAAAAAATTCAAAGAAAGAACATTTTGTTATGACTGCTATTGGTATATGTAAATTGGATGGTTGTTATAACATAATTTTTTTGTGATGATTTATAGTAAAGTTATTAATTTGATTTATAGTTGAGTCAACGATATAATTCCCTTTTAAAACCAACCAGGTTTTTTATTGATCCACTAAATAAGTGGATTAAAAAAAGTTTCAATTGTCAATGTCCCATATAAAATAAGTTAAAATCAAAATTAATGTGAGTTTGACATAGCTTAAGACTCAAATTAAATTCTAAATACTTTTCAGAATTGAATAATTTCTAAAAATATTATAAATTATAAATTAATTCTTAAATATTTTATATTTATTATAAATTTGTTCTTAATTAATTTTTATTATTAGTAACTTAATTGTGAGGTTGAGACCTAAATTAACTTGTTTGGTCTTATCTCTACTTAACCTGACTTGGGTTCGGTTCAACCCAATCTAATCTTACATGACTTGGGTCCTCAACTCGACTACACCTTTTTCGACTTAATTAACTCAACACAACTTGGCCTAAACACAGTCGAGACCAACTCAATCTAATTTCAGCTCAATCTAACCTTGGCTCAGTTTAACTCAGTCTAACCTTAGTTACGCCCAACCACCTAACATGGGTTTTCTCGAGCCCAATCCAACCTAATGTGGGAGTCAACCTAACCTAATCCCATCTTGACTTGGGCCAAACACAATCCAATTTAACTTGCCTTGAGACCGATAGCCTTGGTTTGCACAAAATTTCCAAAAAAAATTTCCGAAATAGTTTTTTTCCTGAAATTCCACGTAAGAATCTCCACTGAATTTGGGACAAAACGAGACAAATTTCAGGTCAAACGAATGAGTATTTGCCTAAGAAAAAAATCAAACAGTTTCACACACAAACAAATCTTCCTTTCAGCCCTGCCAGTGATCAATAAAAAATTCATTACCAATCTTGTGGGACGAATTTGGGCCTCAAATCTCAGCCAAAAATCAATAGACACAGTGACGAATGTCTGGTAAAAATTTCAGACCAAAACACCCAAGGAGAAAGGCGTAGTAAGTCCCAGACCGAGAGTGAACAAAACTGGTTTTCCGAAAACAAAATGTCCTGAATTTTCTTCCCCGTATCTCCTTTTTGTGATTCTTTTATGGACGTGCCTCCTTACCTGGGTGCAAACAACATATGGAAATAATTGTGTGAACTTTTTCAGCGCAATACGGACCCAGAATAAAAATTGCCGAAAGTAGGGCGAAATTTCACAAGTTTTGGTAGAGGATAACCTTGGTTTGCACAAAATTTCTGAAAAATTATCCCGAAATATTTTTTTTCCTGAAATTCCACGTAAGAATCTCCACTGAATTTGGGACAAAACGCGACAAATTTGAGGTCAAACGGATGAGTATTCGCCCACGAAAAAAATCAAACAGTTTCACACAAACGAACCTTCATTTCAGCCCTGACAGTGATCAATAAAAAATTTATTGCCAATCTTGTGGGACGAATCTGGGCCTCAAATCTCAGCCAACACTCAATAGACACAGTGACGAACGTCTGGTAAAAATTTCAGACCAAAACACCCAAGGAGTAAGGCGTAGTAAGTCCCAGACCGAGAGTGAACAAAACTGGTTTTCCGAAAACAAAACGTCATGGATTTTCTTCCCCGTATCTCCTTTTTGTGATTCTTTTATGAACGTGCCTCCTTACCTGGGTGCAAACAACAAATGGAAGTACTTGTGTGAAGTTTTTCAACGCAATACGGACTCAGAATAAAAATTGCCGAAAGTAGGATGAAATTTGACAAGTTTTGGTAGAGGATAGCCTTGTTTTGCACAAAATTTCCGAAAAATTCTCCTGAAATAGTTTTTTTCCTGAAATTCCATGTAAGAATCTCCACTGAATTTGGGACAAAACTCGACAAATTTTAGATCAAACGGATGAGTATTCGCGCACGAAAAAAATCAAACAGTTTCACACACAAACGAACCTTCCTTTCAGCCCTGACAATGATTAATAAAAAATTCATTGTCAATCATGTGGGACGAATCTGGGTTCAAATCTCAGCCAAAACTCAATAGACACAGTGACGAATATCTGGTAAAAATTTCAGAGCAATAAGGCGATGTAAGTCCCAGACCAAGAGTGAACAAAACTGGTTTTCCGAAAACAAAATGTCCTGAATTTTCTTCCCCGTATCTCCTTTTTGTGATTCTTTTATGGACGTGCCTCCTTACCTGGGTGCAAACAACATATGGAAATAATTGTGTGAACTTTTTCAGCGCAATACGGACCCAGAATAAAAATTGCCGAAAGTAGGGCGAAATTTCACAAGTTTTGGTAGAGGATAACCTTGGTTTGCACAAAATTTCTGAAAAATTATCCCGAAATATTTTTTTTCCTGAAATTCCACGTAAGAATCTCCACTGAATTTGGGACAAAACGTGACAAATTTGAGGTCAAACGGATGAGTATTCGCCCACGAAAAAAATCAAACAGTTTCACACAAACGAACCTTCATTTCAGCCCTGACAGTGATCAATAAAAAATTTATTGCCAATCTTGTGGGACGAATCTGGGCCTCAAATCTCAGCCAACACTCAATAGACACAGTGACGAACGTCTGGTAAAAATTTCAGACCAAAACACCCAAGGAGTAAGGCGTAGTAAGTCCCAGACCGAGAGTGAACAAAACTGGTTTTCCGAAAACAAAACGTCATGGATTTTCTTCCCCGTATCTCCTTTTTGTGATTCTTTTATGAACGTGCCTCCTTACCTGGGTGCAAACAACAAATGGAAGTACTTGTGTGAAGTTTTTCAACGCAATACGGACTCAGAATAAAAATTGCCGAAAGTAGGATGAAATTTGACAAGTTTTGGTAGAGGATAGCCTTGTTTTGCACAAAATTTCCGAAAAATTCTCCTGAAATAGTTTTTTTCCTGAAATTCCACGTAAGAATCTCCACTGAATTTGGGACAAAACTCGATAAATTTTAGATCAAACGGATGAGTATTCGCGCACGAAAAAAATCAAACAGTTTCACACACAAACGAACCTTCCTTTCAGCCCTGACAATGATTAATAAAAAATTCATTGTCAATCATGTGGGACGAATCTGGGTTCAAATCTCAGCCAAAACTCAATAGACACAGTGACGAATATCTGGTAAAAATTTCAGAGCAATAAGGCGATGTAAGTCCCAGACCAAGAGTGAACAAAACTGGTTTTCCGAAAACAAAACGTCCTGGATTTTCTTCACCGTATCTCCTTTTTGTGATTCTTTTATGGACATGCTTCCTTACCTAGGTGCAAAAAACATATGGAAGTACTTGTGTGAACTTTTTCAGCGCAATACGGACCCAAAATAAAAATTTCCGAAAGTAAGGCGAAATTTCACAAGTTTTGGTAGAGGATAGCCCTGGTTTGCACAAAATTTCAGAAAAATTCTCCCGAACTAGTTTTTTCGTGAAACTCCACGTAAGAATCTCCACTGAATTTGGGACAAAACGCGACAAATTTCAGGTCAAACGGATGAGTATTCGCCCACTAAAAAAATCAAACAGTTTCACCCACAAACAAACCTTCCTTCAGCCCTGGCAGTGATCAATAAAAATTCATTGAAAATCTTGTGGGACTAATCTGTGACTCAAATCTCAGCCAAAACTCAATATAGACAGTGAAGAACATCTAGTAAAAATTTCAGACCAAAACACCCAAGTACTAAGGCGTAGTATTCCGAGACCAAGAGTGAACAAAACTCGTTTTCCGAAAACAAAACGTCCTAGATTTTCTTCCCCGTATATCCTTTTTGTGATTCTTTCATGGACGTGCCTCCTTACCTGGGTGCAAACAACATATGGAAGTAATTGTGTGAAATTTTTCAGCGCAATACAGACCCAGAATAAAAATTGTCGAAAGTAGGGCGAAATTTCACAAGTTTTGGTAGAGGATAACATTGATTTGCAAAAAATTTCCAAAAAATTCTCCCAAAATATTTTTTTTTCCTTATATTCCACGTAAGAATCTCCACTGAATTTGGGATAAAACGCCACAAATTTCAGTTCAAACAGATGAGTATTCTCCCATGAAAAAAATCAAACAGTTTCACACACTAACGAACCTTCCTTTCAGCTGTGACAGTGATCAATAAAAAATTTATTGCCAATCTTGTGGGACGAATTTGGGCGTCAAATCTAAGCCAAAACTCAATAGACACAGTAACAAACGTCTGGTAAAAATTTCAGACCAAAACACCTAAGGAGTAAGGCGTAGTAAGTCCCAGACCGAGAGTGAACAAAACTGGTTTTCCGAAAACAAAACGTCCTAGATTTTCTTCCCCGTATCTCCTTTTTGTGATTCTTTTATGAACGTGCCTCCTTACCTGGGTGCAAACAACATGTGTGAAATTTTTCAGCGCAATACGAACCCAGAAAAAAACTTGCCGAAAGTAGGGCGAAATTTCACAAGTTTTGGTAGAGGATAGCCTTGGTTTACACAAAATTTCCGAAAAATTCTCCCGAAATAATTTTTTCCTGAAATTCCACGTAAGAATCTCCACTGAATTTGGGACAAAACGCGACAAATTTCATGTCAAATGGATGAGTATTTGCCCACGAAAAAAATCAAACAGATTCACACACAAACGAACCTTCCTTTCAGCCCTGACAGTGATCAATAAAAAATTTATTGCCAATCTTGTGGGACGAATCTGGGCCTCAAATCTCAGCCAACACTCAATAGACACAGTGACGAACGTCTGGTAAAAATTTCAGACCAAAACACCCAAGGAGTAAGGCGTAATAAGTCCCAGTCCGAGAGTGAACAAAACTGGTTTTCCGAAAACAAAATGTCCTCGATTTTCTTCCCCGTATCTCTTTTCTGTGATTCTTTTATGAACGTGCCTCCTTACCTTGTTGCAAACAACATGTGTGAAATTTTTCAGCGCAATACGGACCCAGAATAAAAATTACCGAAAGTAGGGCGAAATTTCACAAGTTTTGGTAGAGAATAGCCTTGGTTTGCACAAAATTTCCGAAAATTCTCCCAAAATAGTTTTTTCCTGAAATTCCATGGAAGAATCTCCACTGAATTTGGGAAAAAACGCGACAAATTTCAGGTGAAACATATCAGTATTCACCCACGAAAAAATCAAATAGTTTCACACACAAACGAACTTTCCTTTCAGCCCTGCCAGTGATCAATAAAAAATTCATTGGAAATTTTGTGGGACGAATCTGGACCTCAAATCTCAGTCAAAACTTAATAGATACAGTGACGAACTTCTGGTAAAAATTTAACACCAAAACACCTAAGGAGTAAGGCACAGTAAGTCACCGACCGAGAGTGAACAAAACTGGTTTTCCGAAAACAAAACGCCCTGGATTATTTTCCCCTTATCTCGATTTTGTGATTCTTTTATGGTCGTGCCACTTTACCTGGGTGCAAACAACATGTGTGAACCTTTTCAGCGCAATACGGACCCAAAATAAAAATTGCCGAAAGTAGGGCGAAATTTCACAAGTTTTGGTAGAGGATATAACCTTGGTTTGCACAAAATTTTCGAAAAATTCTCCCGAAATAGTTTTTTCCTGAAATTTTACGTAAGAATCTCCACTGAATTTGGGAAAAAGGCGACAAATTTCAGATCAAACGGATGAGTATTCGTCCACGAAAAAAATCAAACAGTTTCACACACAAACGGACATTCCTTTCAGCTCTGGCAGTGATCAATAAAAAATTTATTGTCAACCTTGTGGGACGAATCTGGACCTCAAGTCTCAGCCCAAACTCAATAGACACAGTGACGAACGTCTGGTAAAAATTTCAGACGAAAACATCCAAGGAGTAAGGCATACTAAGTCCCAGTCCAAGAGTGAACAAAACTGGTTTTCCGAAAACAAAACGTCCTGGATTTTCTTTCCCGTATCTCCTTTTTGTGATTCTTTTATTGACGTGTCTCCTTACCTCGGTGCAAACAACATATGGAAGTACTTGTGTGAACTTTTTCAGCCCAATACGGACCCAGAATAAAAATTGTCGAAAGTAGGGCGAAATTTCACAAGTTTTGGTAGAGGATGCCTTGGTATGCTCAAAATTTCCGAAAAATTCTCCCGAAATAGTTATTTCCTGAAATTCCACGTAAGAATCTCCACTGAATTTGGGACAAAATGCGACAAATTTCAGGTCAAACGGATGAGTATTCGCCCACGAAAAAAATCAAACAGTTTCATACACAAACGAACATTCCTTTCAGCCCTGGCAGTGATCAATAAAAAATTTATTGCAAATCTTGTGGGACGAATCTGTGCCTCAAATCTCAGCCAACACTCAATAGACACAATGATGAACGTCTGATACAAATTTCAGACCAAAACACCCAAGGTGTAAGGCGTAGTAAGTCCCACACCGAGAGTGAACAAAATTGTTTTTCAGAAAATAAAACGTCCTGGATTTTCTCCTGAAACTAGGGCGAAATTTCACAAGTTTTGGTAGAGGATAAGTCTTAGTTTGCAAAAAAATTTCGAAAAATTCTCCCAAAATAGTTTTTTCCTGAAATTCCACGTAAGAATCTCCACTGAATTTGGGACAAAATGCGACAAATTTCATATCAAACGGATGAGTATTCATCCACCAAAAAAATCAAACAGTTTCACACACAAACGAATATTCCTTTTAGCTCTGACAGTGATCAATAAAAAATTTATTGTCAATCTTGTGGGACGAATCTGGGACTCAAATCTCAGCCAAAACTCAATAGACACAGTGACAAATGTCTGGTAAAAATTTCAGACCAAAACACCCAAGGAGTAAGGCGTAGTAAGTCCCAAACCGAGAGTGAACAAAACTGGTTTTCTGAAAACAAAATGTCCTGGATTTTCTTCCTTGTATCTCCTTTTTGTGATTCTTTTATTGACGTGTCTCCTTACCTCGGTGCAAACAACATATGGAAGTACTTGTGTGAACTTTTTCAGCGCCATACGGACTCAAAATAAAAATTGTCGAAACTAGGGCGAAATTTCACGAGTTTTGGTAGAGGATAACCTTGGTTTGGTTTGCTAAAAATTTCTGAAAAATTCTCCCGAAATAGTTATTTCCTGAAATTCCACGTAAGAATCTCCTCTGAATTTGGGACAAAACGCGACAAATTTGAGGTCAAACGGATGAGTATTCGCCCACGAAAAAAATCAAACAGTTTCACACAAACGAACCTTCCTTTCAGCCCTGACAGTGATCAATAAAAAATTTATTGCGAATCTTGTGGGACGAATCTGGGCCTCAAATCTCAGCCAACACTCAATAGACACAGTGACGATTGTCTGGTAAAAATTTCAGACCAAAACACCCAAGAAGTAAGGCGTAGTAAGTTCCAAACCGAGAGTGAACAAAACTGGTTTTCCAAAAACAAAACGTCCTGGATTTTCTTCCCCGTATCTCCTTTTTGTGATTGTTTTATTGAATTGTCTCCTTACCTCGGTGCAAACAACATATGGAAGTACTTGTGTGAACTTTTTCAGCGCAATACGGACCCAGAATAAAAATTGCCGAAACTAGGGCGAAATTTCACAAGTTTTGGTAGAGGATAAGTCTTGGTTTGCACAAAATTTCCGAAAAATTCTCCCGAAATAGTTTTTTCTTGAAATTCCACGTAAGAATCTCCACTGAATTTGGGACAAAATGCGACAAATTTCAGGGGAAACGGATGAGTATTCGCCCACGAAAAAAATCAAACAGTTTCACACACAAACGAACCTTCCTTTCAGCCCTGGTAGTGATCAATAAAAAATTTATTGCGAATCTTGTGGGACGAATCTGGGCCTCAAATCTCAGCCAAAACTCAATAGACACAGTGACGAACGTCTGGTAAAAATTTCAGACCAAAACACCCAAGGAGTAAGGCGTAGTAAGTCCTAGACCGAGTGCAAACAAAACTGGTTTTCCGAAAACAAAAGTCATGGATTTTCTCCCTGTATCTCCTTTTTGTGATTCTTTTATGGACGTGCCTCCTTACCTGGGTGCAAACAACATATAGAAGCTAAGTTGATTTGCACTTGAGCTAATCCAACCTACTTAGGCTTAACTTGATCTTGCTTGACTTAGACTCAATTGACAATCTTGCATAACTTATGTTAAACCTGACATGACATTTCTTGACTAGGGTATAACCTGACTTGCATCTGTGGCCTGACCTTAGTCCAACTGAAATTGTAATGACTAAATTGTAGTTATTTAGTAATGATTTTGAAAATTCAACATTAATAAATTAACACCTATAAATTTAAAATCACACATCTTTTTATCAAAAAAAAATAATAAAATAAATTATTAGAACATTTAAATGTTCTAACTCATATAAAAAAAACATATTTAAGGCATATTCACCTTATTACACTTATATAATACAAAAATAATCTAATACTTTTTTTATCGACAATAAAAATAAATAAATAAATAAAAATCACTTCAAAGGTGGTCCAACCCTTATACATAAATACATGAGAATAATCCCACACTTATTCAAAGGTGTTGATCATATACCTTCCCAGGACACTACAATGTAAACCACATACACTTAGAACGTAATTTCGATAAAGTTAGTTAATTAGTATATTTTTTACTTCTTAGTGTCGATTTTTATCAACACTAAATATATATATTTTCTTTTCAATCAAATATACTAAAACTTAGTTTAACCTTGGAATACTTATCTTATTTTTTTAGTTTGGTTAACTATAATACATTTTTTAATTTTTTTTTTTGAAAATAAAGTAATTTAATCAGTTCAACTACAGTTTTGCAACATATACTGAAAAAATACAAAGAGAATTTATCATTGAATTTCTTTTAACTCAAATTCATATATGAATTCATTTATTAACATGTATAGTGGACAATCTTTGACAAATTATATCTACTGAACATGAAAACAAATAAAAAATTAATCAAAGGTAAAATTTTGACAGGATAAAAAAAAGTGTTGTCTTTTATGTTTACGGGAATATTGAAATAAGATTTTGAAGTTTATATTTAATTTTACAGATAAAATAATTCCTATTTGAAAATTTATTTAAAAGAATCTGTACCTTCAAAAACAACTAGTAAATGATTATGCAAATAATTTTCTTAACACTCACTCACCATTAGAAACACTAAAAAAAAAAATCATGAAATAGAAATCAATTTTTATAGACTAAAATAATTAGTTGCAATAGTAACTAAATTAGAAATCATTTTAAAAATTAAAAAAAAATTTGGTTTCTAAATTAGTTTATATTATTGTTAAATAGTTTCTAAATTAGTATATAATTAACAACCAAAGTTTTAACTACCAATTATTTAGTTTCTAAATTTGGTTTCTAAAACCTTAGTTGTTAATTAGATACTAATTTAGAAACTTAGTATTTAAATGTATTATTTTAAAAACTAAAAAAAATATTAGTATTTAAATTATTTTTTATTATTAATAAATATTAATATATAAAATTAGTAGCTAAAACTTTGGTAATTAATTAAATATCAATTTAAAAATTATTTATCAATAATAAAAATTAATTTAAATATTAATAATTTTTTAATTTTAAAATAATATTTAATTTAATTAATATAGTAACTAATTTTTTTTTATAGTAATATTTTAGTACTCTAAGTAATGTTTCAATCGTTTAATGTTTTAAAAATTGAACTAAAAAAGCAGTTTAGTATAGTTTTTGATATATAAAAGTAGTTCAGTTTTTTTTATAGTTTAGTTTATAACAATTTTAGTTTACCTTTTTTAGCACTTCTAGTTATTAATTTTAAGTATTTACTGATGATGCTCATGACAAATCTTCATGATCACTTCTGATCATATTTAATTTTTCCATTCAATATGCGAATCTGAAATATTACTTAAGTGTACAGCCATATCTGCATAATGAACTACTTGTTAGTATTTGTATGTTAGGGTTGTTTGCCCTTGTGACATCATCATAAATGCTTCTTCATGTATGTTCCTACCAGCTGTCGATGTTCATATAGGATTTATATATTAGACCAAAAAGTGGCTTTGTGTTTAAGTAATGAGCAGCATCAGATTCCCCTTTCAACATATATAAAACGCAGGCTTAGAAGGGAAAACACCAAATTAAGAAATCAACTTGATAAACAGATTGATAGAGAGAGAGATCTTCAGTTTCCTTTGACAGCATGACTTTCTTGTGCAGCCTTTTGGGTTGGGGGCATTTGGGAGGTTATGGCTATCGCTACCCTGTTGTAATCAACATACCATGTGAGAGTAGCAACACGAGGCACGACCCTTGCAATCACAGGAAGCACGAACCTTGCAAGAGTAACAACAACAACAAGAGGCACCACCCTTGCAAGGGCAACAACGGGACTAAAAGTTCCTTCAACAACTCTGGTTCTGGAAAGCAGAATTTCGGAAATGGCAAGTTCAACACTGGTGCACAAATTAGCGGGAATCGCGTGCCTAGCAATAGCAACAATGGAACTATGAGCTCATTTAACAACTCTGGCTCTGGAAAGCAAGATTTCGGAAATGGCAGGTTCAACACTGGTGCTAGGATTGGACGTTGATTCTCTCCTTATAACTACCTACTACCTTCAAGGTGTATACATATATGCATGTCTGAAGATCTTTGCCAGGGTTCAAACAACATGCATATGGGGAATAATAAAAAAATAAGTGCTTTATTTTCTGTCTTTGCTGTGTTGCTCATGTACTAGTGTGCTAATAATTATAATATGGGAGCTTTAGCTCTGTAGAGTGATTCTGTGAAATAATTAAGTATCTGAATTATGCTATACTACTGTTACTATACCAGTATTCTCAGTATTTTCGTCCTTTGCAACTTTATCAATATGGAACGTGCATGGTGTAAATGAACTTTTATCCTTCTAACTGGTGAAACATATATATGTATATTTTTGTGTGTTTTTTTACGATCCATGTGCTTTCGGTATATGGAATATTTTATCAGAAACTCATAAAATCATGATTTCGACTTTTGAAATTTATTAATCTGACTTATGTTGTTAATTATTCTCCAATAGTTTAATATTAAAAATATTTAAACACTACGAAAATAGAGACCAAAGAATAACTATAGTTTAATCATGTACATGGTTAGAGAAAGTGAAAGTAAAAGGCAGTCTCCTCTGATACAACCTACGAGTTTTGTATTGGTTATGCCACTACTAGAAAATCATAACATAAAAAACAATTTTAGATAAAAAAAATATTTAGTTGTTATAATGACTAAATTAGATACCATTTTAAAAACTTAAAAAAATTTTGGTTTCTAAATTAGTTTATATTATTGTTAAATGTTTTCTAAATTGGTATCTAATTAGCTACCAAAGTTTGGTAGTTAAAACTTTGATAACTAATTAGATACTAATTTAGAAATTATTTAACAATAATAGAAACTAATTTAGAAATCAAAAAATTCTCTAGTCTCTGAAATGATATCTAATTTAGTCACTATAGCAACTAATTATTTTTTGTTTCTAAAATTGATTCCTATTTCATGATTTTTTTAGTATGCATCGTCTGAACAAATGTAAATGGAAATAAAGTATTTGACAGGGTCTAACTGACACAAGGAGATAGGTCAGAGATGTTAGGCTTAGCCATCACAAGGTCTTAGGTGGAAATGCTAGGACTCAAATGTTGCAAGTGTTAGGTGCGGGTGCGATGCTTAACCGTCGCATGGTGTTAGGTGAGATTATTATTATTAAGGAAATAATAATTATCAAATTATATGAAATATTGTACGATATTGTACAATATTGTACCTAATTATATTCAATTAATTTAATAATGATAGAATCTCATGATTAGTATCCTACCTAATTAGATTGTAATTTGGGAGGAGAAACTCCTATATATTTCCTATACATGAAGTGATGTAATACACATATAAGAGAATAAGAAACATCTCTTCTTCTTACCATTTTTTATCATTTTCTTATATGGTATCAGAGCACCGATCTTGGTGTCCTGACAACCTCTCCATTTTTATCCCCTAAATAAAAATCATGTCTGGCAAAGAAGGCATCAGTAACGGATTTTGGATCATGTCTGCTTGCCCATAACTCCTCTTCTAATTCTGCTTTTACGAAACCATGGATTTTGGATAGCGGAGCAACTGATCACATTGCATCGGATTCACAATTTTTCACACACACTTCATCATCATTTATTTCAAATGTTAATCTATCCACAGGCTTAATTGCGTCCATCTCATCTACGGACACAATTAAATTCAATGACAAAATCACTCTCAAAGATGTTCTTTGTGTTCCTTCTTTTAATTTAAATCTCATGTCCGTTAGTAAGATAACTAGTTCACTAAATTGTTGTGTCGTGTTTACTACACATGGTTACGTTTTGCATGACTTGGCTACGGGGATGATGATTGGCTCGGGTAAACAACACGCATGCTTATACTACATGTCCCCTCTTCCAAACCAAGCCCACACATCTCAAATATCGACTGACCCTGATTTATGGCACAAACGCCTCAGACATCCTTCCCCGGCGTGTCTACAACTTGTATCTTCCTTACTACCTATCCCTATCAGTAAAAATCTCATTCTCATTCATAATAATTGTAGTATTTGTCCCAAAGCTAAGCAGACAAGGCTACCCTTTCCTTTAAGCACAATAAAATCTCATTCTCTATTTAATCTATTGCATTGTGACATTTGGGGTCCTCATAAAACCCCAACTCATTTTGGAAAATGTTTTTTTCTCACTATAGTCGATGACTATACTTGATGGAAACCAAGTAGAGGATGCTCAAGCCTATGAAGCCCAAGCCCAACAAGGGGCCCAAGCCCAACGAATTACTAGGAGCATGGCAAGAGCTTTGGGACAAGAGTATAATAAGATGACTCTTCTTATTTCTAACTTTTATAGAATAGGGGTGTGGATGTAATAAATAGGTGTAAGTAGTAAGGGAGGTTAGGGGGGAGTGTAGATAGGAGTTAGGAGGTGCCAAACTAGGAAAGAAAGTCACACTTCCTTCATTGTCTAGTTGGCGCCGAATTTCATTTAGCATTTGAGGTTCATTTAGCTTTGCATTTCAGCACCTCATAGGCTATAAATAAGGTGTCTCTCTTTGTATTTTTCAGATTTGGAATTTAAAGTAGAGAGACTATACTCAAATTTAGAGAGAAATTGTGAGTCTTAGTCTTCTTCTTCCTTTGCCTTATCTTGTGAGCTATGGTGAGCTTCGAGTGGCGGCACTCCTTCACTTATCTTGGAACAAGGCTCCAAGTGGCGTGAATTGCTTCTCCAAGTCTCAAAATCCAGCAAGCTCCTTTCTATAAGTGTTCTTATTTCATTTCTTCAATTTTCATTCGGTAGTTTCTTAGTTTCTAGTGTTTCCTTTCATGTGTACCGATTACAATTTGTGTTTCTAGCTTTGTTTCCATTTTTCTGTTCGGTGCAGTAGCTTTCCTTTTCATTTCTGTTCGGTTGTTTAATTCTGTTCTTCATTCTTTGTTGTTGATTCCATTTGACAATATATGGGCTTCCATATGAGCTTTGGTTTGGTGCAAAGTCTTGGTGAATTCTTGAATTAGAACATTGATCCAATTCTAAGTAAAGTGCCATTTCATGACCAACTCAAGTTGCTCCTAAGAATGTCAAAGAATCATGTATTCTTGTTGTTGCATTCACATCATGTGGTATCTAGAGTCTAGGCTTGTTTTTGCTTAAATTTTGAGTTGTATTGCACTTTACTTTTCAAGAGCTCTTAAATTCAAGTTGTTTACTATTCTGTTTTAGGATTTATTTTGAGTTTTTTTTTTTGCTGTTTTCTTTTGTTACTCCATGTGTTTGTGAAAAGGATTCTAGCACTCATTGTTCATATGAGTATGACTGCTCTTTTGGAATGACATTCTCCTTCCTAGAGCTGACCTTAAGCTTCCTTTCACTTGTTGCTATATCTTGTTATATGTCTTTTAATTTTGTAATCATGTCAAGTTTTGTCTTAGTTATGTTATTCCATCATTGTCATTACTTCTAGTAGTACTTTTATTGCTTTGATTGTTTCTTGCTTTGGTTTACTTTTTGTTTTTGAGTTTATTGCTTGATCCTTTGTGCATTTTCCTTTTTAGATTTGAGTTCATGCTTGTATTTTCATTCTATACAAGTTCTTTTACACAAATTCCATTATGTCCTTGCTAGTTCATCATACTGTTTTTCATTCCTAAATAGGATACTCTGTTTTCTTACAAACGTGCTACTGTTTTCAATTTACTGCAATCAATTGGCTCATAGGAAATTTGTGAAAATTTGGATTTACATTCTTCAAAGTGTTACAAAAGCATAGAAAAAATAATTACTCAAAAATTCCAAGTACACAAAAAATGATAAATAAAATACGGAAAGTGTACAATACTGCCAAAAAGAATACGGTAATTGGGCAGCAATTTTGAAAAATTTATTTCTCTCAATTGGCTTACTGTTTTTACCTCATTCCAGTGCCATAATTGACTTAAGACATTGAAGTTTCTGTGGTTAATTTTTCACATTTCAGTTCGCTTTAAATCATTCCAGTTAAATCTGTAAACATAGCACAGTTTGCATTAAAAAAAAAAAAATTTCCAGTAGCTGTTTTCTGTTTTCTTCAATCTACTCTAGCACTTTTCTTTAGGACTCTTTTTGTGTGCCTTCTTTATTCATTGAGTTCCTTATTTTCTTGCTTGTCGTTCATTCATATTCTTTCTAGTTTGTCATACATTGCTCTCTGTTTTTGGTTTAGCTTTTCTAGTTTATACCTTTTCTTGTTTGTCTTTCTTGTGTGGAGACTTGTTCTTAAGTAAGTTGGTTTGCTGTGACATTATTTCATTTGAAGCTCCTCTATTCCACAAGAAAGGCTTGGTTGAGGACAGCATACTTTCTTGGAGTGGCTTGAGTACTTTCTTGGGCAATTTCCAGCAACCTATATCTCCCTTTTAATTGTCTAACAAGTTTCTTTCACTGTTTTGTTTCCTGTTTTTGTGTATTTTCTGCTCATGGCTCATTTTTCTAGTGGAGAGTCCTCCAAACCGTGCTCACCACAAAAGGCAGCCCTTTATGAAGACTTAAAGAATGCCAAGCAATCCAATGCTCACTATCTTGAGGTGATAAGGAAAATGGAGGCACGGCTCCAAAGTTTGGAGTTAAACCGAGAAGAAATGCATCAAAACCATGAGAGAAGAACTCTTCCTCCTATTCGGCATTCTTCAAGGCACTCTCATTCTTCTCATGGTTATTATGAAGACAATCCAAGGCCAAGACATCATCACCATGAAGAGAGGCGCCAACATGTGGCTGGCCCTTGTTCTCCTAATGTAAAACTTCCTAGTTTTAGTGGTGAAAGTGATCCCAATGTATACTTAGGATGGGAGGCTAAGGTTGACCAAATTTTTGATGTAAATGGGGTTAGGGATGAGCATATGGTTAAGTTAGCTTCTCTAGAATTTTTGGACTATGCCATGCAATGGTGGCATCAATACCTCATGGACATTGACCTACACAAGAGGCCGCCCGTGGTCTCTTGGAACGATTTGAAAGCATGTTTACGCGCTAGATTCGTACCCCCACACTTTAGGAAAGACCTTATGTTGAAACTCCAACGGTTTCACCAAGGCACGCTAAGTGTGGATGATTACTTTAAACAACTAGACACGCTTTTAATTCGAGTTAATATGGATGAGAGTGAGGAAGCTAATATAGCTAGGTTTGTGAGTGGCCTTCGAAGGGACATTCAAGACGTGGTAGAGTTACAAGAATATACTTCCTTGGAAAATGTGGTGCACCTTGCTAGCAAAATTGAAAATCAACTTGCAAGGAAAAATGCTTTCAAAAATTCTTCTAAGGATAACTACTACCACTCTTCTTGGAAAAATAAAAATAACTCTTTTTCAAATATCCCTTCTAAGAACTCTACTTTCAAACCTAGAGAGTTTAAGCCTTCCACTTCCAATTCTAGGCCTAAATCACCATATAAAACGTCTAGTAAGAAGTGTTTTAAATGCTTAAGCTATGGACATATTGCTTCTAATTGCCCTTCTAAACGAGCTATGTATATGCATGATGGGGTAGATAGTAGTGAGCATGGGTCCGAATCTTCTAGACATTTCTCACCTTCTAGATCCCCAAGTGAGAGTGAAAGTGAAAGCCCACATGAGGGTGACCTATTAGTAATAAGACGCATGCTTGGACAAGTGTTAAAACCTTTTGATGAAACTCAAAGAGAAAATATCTTTCATTCCAGGTGTCTTATTAGTGATAGAGTATGCTCTTTGATTGTGGATGGGGGGAGTTGTGTGAATGTGGCAAGCACAAGAGTGGTAGACAAACTTGGATTGCCTACCATCTCTCATGCCAAGCCCTACAAGTTACAATGGTTGAGCGAGGTGGGTGAAATAGTAGTGAACAAACAAGTCCTCATTACATTTTCCATTGGCAAATATAAAGATGAGGTCTTGTGTGATGTTGTTCCAATGGAAGCTACTCATATACTTTTAGGTAGGCCATGGCAATTTGATAGAAAAAATTTCATGGCTTTACCAAAAAAATTTCTTTTGAGCTACTATATAATCAACCACCTTCACTTTCTCACCTAAAAACTTTTGGTTGCCTCTGTTACGCCACTGTTATTTCACCTAAGCAAAAATTTGATCCGCACGCTCGAAAATGGATCTTCATTGGTTATCCTCACAGTCAAAAAGCATAAAAATTATTTGATATAGATGCAGGAACTTTTTTACAAGTCGGGATGTCATCTTCCATGAAAGTGTTTTCCCATTCTGTCAACAGTCACAGACACAATCCTCACCTCCATTACAAGGTATTTTTCTCACTATTGATATTGACTTACCCACTCCTGTCCAACATTCACTCGATCAACCTTCTTCTCTTACTCATCACAATGCACCTGAACCTCCATCAAACCAACTTTCTTCTCCTAATCGTCACAATATACCTGAACCTCCATCAAACCAATCCTCTTCTCCTACTCGTCACAATGCACCTGAACCTCCATCACACCAACCTTTGTCTCATACTCGTCATAATACACCTGAACCTCCAATAGACCAACCTTCTTCTCCCATGCCAAGAAGTCTAGCACCCATTACAAAACCTTCTCCAACCGACCTTCCTGTTCGACGGTCCAGTCACACATCAACCCCACCTTCTTGGCTTCAAGGCTACGTAACGGGATCCCAAGCCAATCATTCTACTACTGCCAAAGACCGGCCGAATGGAACCAGGTATCCTATGCATCATTTTCTTTCTAATTCACGATTTTCTTCACATAGTGCATATCTTGCTAACATCATAGCAACCAAAGAACCTCACACTTATGCTCAAGCTATCCTTGATCCAAATTGGCAAAAAAGCAATGGACGAAGAGTTTTCTGTCTTGCATCTAAATCAAACGTGGACCTTGACACCGTTACCCGCTGGGCAGATACCCATCGGATGCAAATGGGTCTATAAAATAAAGTACAACTCAGATGGTAGCGTCGACAGATATAAGGCGCGCCTTGTCACAAAAGGGTACACTCAGATTGAAGGTGTCGACTATTCTGAAACTTTTTCACCAACAACAAAATTAACAACTTTGAGGTGTCTCCTCACCATTATAACAACTAGAAATTACTTTACTCACCAGCTAGATGTGCAAAATGCCTTCTTACATGGCACATTGCATGAAATTATTTACATGGACTTTCTACCCGGGCATCATCGACAGGGGGAGAACATTGTATGCCGACTCAACAAATCCCTTTATGGTCTCAAACAAGCATCTCGGACATGGTTTTCAACATTTTCTCATGTGATTAAATCTGTAGGATTTCAATAGTCCAAGACAGATTACTCTCTATTCACAAGACATAATAACTCATCATTTACTGCCCTTTTGATTTATGGGGATGATATTCTTTTAACAAGAAATGATTTGACAAAAATTCAGTGTGTTAAAGATTGTCTATTACTACAATTTCGCATTAAAGATCTTGGAGACCTAAAATATTTTCTAGGGATTAAATTTTCCTGTTCCAAAGCTGGTATTTACATGTCCCAAAGAAAATATGCGCTTGATATTTTGCAGGATACGGGACTCACAGGTGCTCGTCCAGACAAATTTCCAATGGAACAATACCTAAAACTCACACCAGATGATGGAGAGTTATTAAAGGATCCAGTAAAATACAGGCGACTCGTGGGACGACTGATATACCTCACGGTTACTCGGCCTGACATAGCATTTTCGATTCGGACCCTAAATCAATATATACAGATTCACGGAAACCTCATTGGGATGTCGCAATTCGAGTCCTAAAGTACATCAAAGGATCGTCAGAACAAGGATTGTTATTGCCATCCGAAAACAATCTGACATTGACAACTTATTGCGACTCAGACTGGGGAGGTTGTCAGACAACTCGGAGATCAGTATCTGGGTATTGCATTTTTCTTGATTCTTCTATTATCTCATGGAAGTAAAAAAAAAAACAGACAAACGTATTAAGATCATCAACGGAAGCAGAATACCGCGCGATGACCAATACTTGTTTGGAGATAGTTTGGTTGCGATATCTGTTGCAGGATTTAAAGGTGCCATGTAACTTGCCAGCTCAACTTTTTTGTGACAATCAAGCGGCATTACATATAGCAACAAACCCAATATTTCATGAACGCACAAAACACATTAAGATAGACTGCCACATTGTGCGAGAAAAAATACAAGCTGGGATAATCAGTCCTTCATATGTACCGACACAGTATCAGCTCGCAAATATTTTTACGAAGGCACTGGGCAAGGAACGATTTTTGACGCTACGACACAAGTTGGGGGTTCATGATCTTCACCTACCAACTTGAGGGGAGTATTAAGGAATTAATAATTATCAAATTATATACAATTATTGTTGCAATATTGTACGATATTGTACGATATTGTACCCAATTATATGCAATTAATTTAATAATGATAGAATCTCATGATTAGTATCTACCTAATTAGATTGTAATTTGGGGAGAGAAACTCCCTATATATTTCCTATACATGAAGTGATGTAATACACACACATAAGAGAATAAGAAACATCTCTTCTTCTTACCATTTTTTATCATTTTCTTATAATTATTAGGGCTTAGCCGACAATAGGTAAGGTTTATAGAGCCAAAACGCGTGTCATTTAAAAGCTAGTTTTTTATACTTTGATTGGTGCTCGAACCCAAAAATACGCATCGAACCCAAAAATACGCATACAATATTTGTTGTGAGATTAATCAATGTGTTCTTCTTTGAGATCCCTCTTGACTAGCACATTTTATTTTGTTTGAGGTCCTGGTATCTTTGGGCCTTAGTTGTACGAAAGGTTGCTTGTGTTGTATTTGCAAGAAGATAGTTTATCCCATGCAATTTTCATCACAATACCCATTACGCCAAAAAGTAGAGTTAGCTAAAAAAAGTGACAGTTGTGGTAAACCTAAATAGTGTCAACTAAACCTTCATTATTTAAAAAAAATCAAATAAAGCATGATGTGTGCTGACGTAAATTTTTAAAAAATAAAATAAAAAAGTTACGTTGGTCAAATACTCACTACTGAAAATATAAATAATAATAAAAATTTAAAGTTTTGAATGTTAAACCTACAAACGTAGTGTATGCATTTTGAAATTAAATTTAAATATATAATAAAATTATGAAATTTCAATCTATGCAAACAATTAATTCTTTGTTTACATTTATTAAAAACTGAGTGTGGGTGTGTTGGACAAAAGATTGAAAACTGAGTGTGTATTGTAAACTGAGCGTGACAAAAACAGTGTCCAAACACTTTTCTTCTTTTCAAATTTGTGCGATCTGTGAGAGTGAGACCGTGAGATTGTGAGTGTGAGTTTCACATTTCCTTTTTTTTCAATCTTTGCAAGTTGAAGGTTGAGTCTCCATCTCCATTCTGACGATGGATTTCCATCCTTTTTCAATTTCTACGAGTTGAAGACTCAACCCTAGATTTCGCCCTATCTTGATTTCTTTCTTTTTGTGTTCTATTGGTCGAGGTTTGTGTTTTGTTGTCTTTGATTCTCAGTACGAATTTTATTTTTGAAGGTCGCGTTCTTGATTTCAGTGGTATAAGGGAGCTTGAGAACAAGTCTGTTGTGAGAGCTTGAGAAGACACTTTCGTGGAAGTCTACCACTTGAGGTAAATCCTTAGATTTTTTTACTGATAAATTGCTACATTGATCTGCTGGGGAAATAACTTATTTTTCTTATATAAGGAATAAAGATAAGTTGATACTTCTTCATAAATATCAATTCAAGAATATGCTCTCAGTATTATGCTTCATCACTATTTAAGCATTTTGGATTAGATACTGCTCCATAATCTAATCCTGTTCAATACATAACAACCAAAAAGTTAGTCAACAATAAGAAAATTTTAGTCATAACAAAAAAATTGTGGCATTGTTTAGAGTTTGAATAATGATACATTGATAACCCATATTTTTTATACAACCACATTATAACTCCTAAAACTATTATTTTAATATTTTTTCATATCATTTAATTCCAAACTTACTCTTTATTATATATATTTATTTCTAAACACATCATATTAAGAGTTGTATACAATTCTATGGATTGTCAAACTATCATTTTCCTTAGAGTTTAGATAATTGAACCAGTGCTTGGAATTGAGGTAGAAGCTAAAGTAGGTTTTGAAAAGCCAACAACTGTGAGCTCCTGAGATGACATGTTAGGGATGACCTTTTTAACATAGGTTGTTTGAATAATGGGTCTACCAAGGTCATAAAAGGGCTGGCAATACGCTGGATACCAGCGGATGGAAAGCTCTTGTCCACCATATGCATTGTTGTAGTTCTGTATAGAACAACAGAATTCAAATGAAAAAGTTTGAGAATAGTAGACACAATTCAAGAATATTGGCTAAATGATGACGAATATCATTTTTCACATGTACATATCCTCTGAAGTTAAACCAATACTTGAGTAAGTGAAGTACAAAACAATTTGTATTGATTACGTTTTTTTTATCAGCAAATAGCAATGAAATTAAATGAGACCACTTCAGGGGTGATCCAACTCTTATACAGCAAAATGATGCTCACAAAGTACCTTTCCATCTACATATCAACCAAAAAGACCTCCTACTGTCTATCCCAGCTCTACCAATAATAAAAAGAATTACAAGGATCAACCCTTTATAAAAAAAACTAAGTTGAATGCATACATACCAAGGGTTCAAGACATCAATCAGAGAATAAGAAATTAGTTGACGGTATATTTGATGAGATCCAGGACCAAACTTTAATATTGTCAAATTGTAGTGTATAATTGATTACTTATTTATTTCAAGATTATTCTTACAAGTTAACAACAACAACAAAGAGGCTTCAATGAGTATACATAAACATTTTCCATAATGGTTTAAAAACTACGTAAGTGTTATTTAATTTAGTAACTAAGTGTTATTTAATTTAACAACTATGTGACTATTTCATAGGTTTATGATGAGAGGAATGGGGTGATTGACCCAAACATGAAAGCATTAGCTTGGGGACCTAATTTATCTCCAACATCGTGGAACATGTACTTTGTTAATGGATACAAGTTTCATACAAAGGCATGGAGTGAAGGCAAGAAAACTTCAAATTGTGTGGGGTGCGTGTAAAAGGTGTCACAAACGGAGGACAAGATGATTTCTTTGGCGTCATCAAACATATTTACGAATTAGAATATCTTAGTTTTAAATATTGCATCTACGTTTAGGCTACATTTGTAAGAGTGTTGCATTTTTCACTTTTACACTACATTTATATATTTGTTGTCAATTTTAGGCTATGCTTTTATTGTTTTAGCCCACACATTTTAAGGCAACACTTAAAAAATGTGATATAAATAAATAATGATTTTTTAAACGTAGTCTTTGGTAGTCTTTAAACCGCATTTATAAAATTATTAATTTTTTATATTTAAACAATGATTATATAAGTGTGACATAGTTCAAAGTTACTTGAAATAAAAAAAATGTTGTGATATATGAAAAGATGTTGTGATATATGATGTTGCAATTGAATCGATGCATCGAAAGCCTGAAGAAGTGAGGGTTTAAAAGATACATATGTTGTTATTGCCATAGTTGTTGTCAATAAGATAATTCATTTTTGTGGGTTGTATATCTAGGGTTTGTTAGGCGTAAATTCAGATCTAAGTCACAGCTTTAGGTTTTAAAAGAAATTTTTAAAATTTTTTATCAACAATAAAAAATAATAAATTTAGAGTATTTAAAGATATTTTTATTCTTCTAAAAAATAAACTAGTTCTCATAGTTCCCAAAACATATTCCAACAATAGATATTTACAACCTGGGGACCTGCCAAGGCCCATTGCGACAAATTTCTGGACCTTGCTCTACATTGGTATAACCTTATAGTAAAATTTCAAATTTCTAATTATTGTATTAAAAGAAATTTGCATTGGAGAAGATTTTGCTAAAGAAATTTGCATATAAGTATTAAAAGAATTAAAGTTATTAAATAAATATTAAAATAAATTACATTATTATTAATTAAAACCAACATTAAAATAAATATTAAAAATAAAACACTACAAGAAAACAAGAATCTAGAGTGAACCAAAAACGGACGCTTATGCGTCGGATTTTCGTTGGACGAAAAAACCTTGGAAGCAATAGTGTGGGTCAGTGAGTTGGACACAGGTTGCGTGGGCCAAGTCCACGCATAAAGGATGAAAAATAAAAAATTTATATAAAATGCAAATTTAATAGTAGACACAAACTGCAATGGGCAAGACTTAAACTCAAGTCCTCTTGGTGAGAAAGAAACTTTAACCACTACACCAAATAAATTCTTTTCTCATAATATGATTTGTATTATACTTATTATTATTATTATTAATGTGGGGAACGTGAAACATGTGTGGGCCGCGGCCGATGCAAACTGAATTTAAAAAAAAAAAAAAAATTAAATCCACAAGTGCGTCGGTTTTGCGTCGAATACTATTTTGTGAGTTTTGTTTGTGCCATTTTAGCCAACGATATTAGCGTCCTGGCCCACCCAAATATTTGAAAGCTAATAGCTTGTTTTCTTGTAGTGAAAACATAAACTAAATCACTTTAATTAAAATTGATAATAATTTTTTTATAGAAACTTTCATTGCTAATATTAACTAAGGAGATGCATACCTTTAGTCACCCTGATTAAAATTTATAATAAAAATTTTATAGAAAATTCCGTATCAACTATGCAGATGCATACATTTAATATATTTAGTTTTCTATTTTTTTTATTTTATTTTAATATAAATGAAAATAATACATAAATTAATATATTTTTTTAATACATTTATTTTGTATTGATTTTTTTATCGATTGCCAAGTAAATGAAAAATTTAAATATACTTGATATATTAAATTTTGAATAATTATTTTTTTCTTTAAACTCTGTTTTGATATAATATATAAAAGGGGAATATAATTTTCTAGTAAACTTGATCATTAAGGTAAAGCCTATATTTCAGGAAGAGAAGCATGAGAGTAAGACTCATGATGTATATTAATTGAAGAAAATATATTATTTTATAAAATTATCAGAAAATATATATATATGTAAATAAAAACAAGCTAATTAGTGAAACATGAAACTCAGAATGCAAAAAGTGGGCACAATAAATATTTGGAATAACCCTTTTTACGAGGGTATGAAGTATTGTTTCTCAAGTTATAAAGAAAACTAGCGTTAAATAAAAGGAATAAGTGTGATTGGTTCTAATTGAACACATAACAAAGTGCTGTTAATTCATGATCTTATCGTAAATTTGATACTCTAACTGGTATATGATCCTTTGAAAAGAAATATACTTCTTCATTTAAGATGATTTTTCCTTTGTTCAAGATAAGAGAATATTTGTTGAGGGGAAAACGATTTAATAGAATATATATTATGAACAATGCTAGTTTCATTTGGGATTTATTCGTGTTGTTTGTTTACGTGACATTATCATTGTTACATCAAAGGACATGATTCCACCAGTCCATTCAAATAATAGAAGTTGATATTTATTTTTTCATCAAATAAATAAAATATATTAAAACATTTAAGGATATTCCAATTTTTGAAATATGAAACTACTAGCTCTTGATTCACACCAAAACAAGTAGTGTTGTGAGCAGAATTACATCATAATACATTGCTAATGCTGGAATTTATGCAGAATTTTACTGCATAACTATGCCATAAAGCACTAATTGATGTGCCAAAAAGATGATAAATTTTGCTAATGATGGATAATATGCAGAATTTTGCTGCATAACTGATGTGTCAAAAAGTTGAGGCATATATTTGTTGTTATGTTTTGGTTTGTACTTAGGTGAAGTGATTTTTTTGACACTTCTAGACACTCCTAAAGTATTCAGTTTTAATTTATTTAATCTTTGCTGATAGAAAGAAATAAGAAACTAAAAAAATTATTGGTATTTAAATTAGTTTTTATTGATAAATAATTTTTAAATTAGTATATAATTAACTACCAAAAATGGAAATGCAAATGAGCACATGAGAGAAAAGTAAACATCAAAACGTGAAACCTAAAATTTTAAAATAGCACATATAACATCGGTTCCCCATACAACTGATGTAATATCCATGGCAGAAATTACAAAAATGTCACAAACGATGTGATTTTGAATATATTACATCGATTGTGAGTACAACCGATGTAATATTTATGCCAAAAATGTCATCGCGTGATGTTTTACACGATTTTCATCGCGTGTTGCAATATTTGTATTTTGCACTAGTGTACTTGATGGAAGAAGCCTTCGAATCTCCAAGAAGAACAACCCATCTTTTAGTATCAACCCATCAGTACTACTCCTATTGATTACCATGATCAGTTGGCAGAAAATGAATAACTTCGTTAGAAAGTTCAATTAGCAAATGAAACAACTCAAATGTTAACTCAAAAGACTACATTGTTGAAGGACAATATGAGATTGAAGCAGCAATAAATGGCCTTGATGATGGACCGGCAACATACCGATACTTCAATCAATACGAGTCAATTCCAAATTTTAACTTTTATTTTTTTCTTAACATCCACTTATGTTTGAGTTAACAATTTTATTTTTATTTTTTTATTTCTTTACATCAACTTATGGGTGGGCTTAACCCACTATAATCTCTTTTCTTTTTCATTTTTATTAGAGTCTACTTTTGCATTGTCTAAGTCCACTCTAATTTTATCTTCTATGTGGAACAACATTTTTTTTCATTTGAGTGGATGAAGCCCACACTAAAAGCCACACATAAACAAAATATTATAATATTAAATGTTCACTTAGCATTGGTTAGACCATCGCTACTTTCGTCATTTTCCTAGATCCATGTTAAACTTATTAGCTTTCACGATTTTAAAGTGTATTGAGAGGCGAACACATGTTTTACACATAAACATCGACATTCCCATTTTTTTATGCATTTTTAATTACTCAATTTCGTTATTTTTTTTTATTGTATTAATTCCAACAATATCTTCCAAATGAGGTATACATATGCGCTATTTCCTTGATTAGGAGTTCTAACCCCACTTTCGATGATCTTATTATTTATTTTATTTCAATAAGCTCATCATACCAGTATAGTTATAGGAAAGTGATTTTGGTTAGCAACAAAAACACCAACTTGTATATTAAATCTTACCAAATGCATAACTTTGTTAAGCCAGAAAAAAAAACATACAACAGGTATAACATGAACAGTTTACTTACTCAAATATGATGTTCTTTACATTTAACCATAGGATACAAATTCAAAATTATGTTCGTCGAGCAATTAAATAAGAATAAGAAAGTCTTTCATTTTTGTTAAATAGTCACAAGCATCATTTCAATTTAATTAGCCCAGCTACTTATTCAAGTTAGGTTCTCTATCGTGTTTGTATCTATGTAATTCTAACAACCAAACAGGAAAGTGATTGTTGCATTAAAATATCTTCTGTATAGAATTTGATAGCATTCGTTTTGAATTGATCTTGTATGTAGTTTGATGATAAATTTGGAGTACGAATAATATTTATCCTTTGCGAAGGCAACAGATATCTTTGATAATATTCACCTGAAATTATTGTCGTTGCTTTATCCAAGAGAACATTAGATGAGGACCAAAGAGTATAAATCCGAAAATAGTGCAGTCCAATCCCAATGGAATACTTATCTTACTCCAAATATTCTTGAGCCTAACCCTAACAAAGGTATAGTTACACAAGATTCTTGTATCCGCGTCTATAAAATGAGGGTTAGGTTTGTAGCAAACATCAAGGCAAGTAGAGATATACACAACACTTGTGTGAGAAAGTAATAAGATCCTTAATTTCCTAAACCAAATATCGACCATGTCTTTCTTGGGCATCTTTAGCTCGGGTAAAAACAACGGCACTGAGAATGCCTTCAAGAACTCGGGAGGAGGTGGACAAGACTTCGATCAGGGAGAGTTCAACACAGGTGCACAAGTTGCCAAGGGTAGATGGACACCTTGCGCTGCCAACAATGGCACCAAAGATGCTTTCAACAACTCTGGTGGGGGAAAGCAGAATTTCGGAACTGCCAAGTTCAACACTGGTGGTAGGTTCTATTAAGAACCTCTCACTCTTGAGCTGCTTCCCAAATATACATAGCCCTATAAATAATATGGGAATAAGAAAATAAGTCCTCACTTTGTGGGCCTTTCTGTAAGATGTATCTGATCATATGCTAATAATTGTCATGCTGGAGCTCGAGCTCTTTGTCCTGTAATGCTGAAATGATCCACTTATATATGCTTTTATTATCTTATTACATGAGTACTACTTTTACTAGTTTATTAATACTAGGTCTAGGTTTAAACCTTCTGCCATGTCCAGATCTTGAGATTACTTTGTGCATAAAAAGCATAGAGATCGTTAAAAAACAATTTGGATGACAAAAAACACGCTAATTATCGTCGGGTACAAATACATATGATCATTGTACATCAGATTTCAAATAACGAGTTTGTTATGTAAAGCATTTTAAACTCATTCTCCTATGATCAAATGTCAATTGGAAATCACATGCTTAATAGTTTATATTACAACCAAAATGCTAATAAAGATATTTAAGATTAACTCTATATATAATTTTCTTTTTATCAATAACAAAAAATATATTAAATATGAACAGCTTGTAAAAACTTAGTGGAGGTTTTTACTATGATACAAAGGAAGACTTGGTCTTGGATCACGGCAAAAGCAAGTGTGACTAATTTTTCTTACTTCGACTGGTGTTTGGAACCTCGATGTTGTATGAGGTATTTGAAAGATTGATATTTGGTGTTTCTTATTTAATTTTTTTTGTCCAGGTTTGGAAGGTATGATGTGTTTGTGCAGGTTTTCTTGTTTTTTTTTTCTACATGGCAATGTCGGGTTGATGATTTTGTTCTTGGACTGCGGTAAAGGAAAGTGTATTTGATTTATGTTTTTCGGTTTGGTGTTGAAATCTTTATGGTGTATGAGCTTTGAGAGATTAATATGTGGTGTTTATGGTTATTGATATGTCCAGTTTGGGAAGTTGTTATGTGCTTTTGCAAGTTATTTCTGGTTTATGTATTCTTCCGGCATGATCAGTTTGTTGATGTTGGCACTTAGTTATTTGGCGCACTTTAGTCTGCTGCAAATATATTGCTTAGTTGTTGGATGTTATGTTCTGTATTGAGGGTGTGATCTCTTTGGTGGTTTATTTCTGGTTTACGTTTCCTTCTTGTAGGATCGGTTTGTCGAGTTTGAAATTTGGTTATGGCACTTCAGCCTGCTGGCAAAGATCTTGTTTAGGTGTTGGATGTATGTCTTATATTCAGGGTGTGATCTCTTTGGTGGATTGATGTAATTGTATTTGTTAGGTTTCTATATCTTGATCTGGTTTATTATTTTGGTTTGTAGTGTAGTGTATGTTGGATCCTTAGTTGGTAGGATGCTAGGAAACTTGTTTTGGATTTTTGTATAAGGGTCTAGACACCACTGAAGTGTCTCATTTTATTTTATTTATTCTTTACTGATAAAAAAAATACTTATTTATGGATCACTTGTTGCGCCAAGACTTGGCAAAAAGACCAATTGGATTTGTCTTGGATATTTAAGCTTTATCATATTTGTACTTGAATCTTCATCGTATTGTACTATTCATCATCTACTTCGTATCAAATGCTCAAAAAGAAATGTTTTGATATTAAACTTTTAATGTGTCTTGATCAATCATTCCACTTGGAATCCTTTTCCTATCTGTATATCTTTATTGATAGAAACTTGATATTGCTTTAATTTTCACTTACATAGATCTCGTATTGTAGCATCATCTTTTTGTCATCAGACGCTTAATAAGTAAATTTTATCTTTGATAATATTTATGTGTCTTAACCAAATAATATCACACTATTTGAACTTTAAACTTTTTTTCATATTTAGAGATAATGAAGCGTTGAAGCTTGTAAGTGACAACTTTTTGGGATTGCACAAATCTCATTTTGCACTTCATCCTTTTGCCATTAAACGTTCAAAGAAGAAACTTTCGATTTTATCTTCCTACACGTCTGTAAGTGTTAAAAATATTTTCTATAATTATTTTGAATATCACTGATGCGTGGGTATCACTTATGCCCAAGAGACTGTTGATCTGATGACGAAAATAATTAGTATGAATATAAGAAGGTTAGGAGGCAATATTAAAAGAAAATATTTAAGAGATTTGATTAGTAAGGAACAAGCAGATATGGTTTGTTTACAAGAGACCAAATGCTTTGAGTTAAATAAGTGTTGCTATCTTCTCTGGGGTTCTAACGAAATAGAGTGGGTTGAAAATTGTGCTTGTAATAGTGCAAGTGAGATTATTAAGATGTGGAGGAAAATTTGTTTTCAGATGTCTAATTTCTTTAATGGAAGGAAATTTACTATTATTAAAGGGTGGGATTGGAGCACAAGTAACAATTGTGAATGTTTATTGCTCCAGTTTGTTAAAAGATAAGATGTTGATTTGGAAAGAGATTAACGACTACAGGAAGAATCAAATTGCTAAGGCCTGGTGCGTAGTTGGGGATTTTAACTCTATCAAAATGCAGGAAGAGAGGAAGAGTCTGATATTTGTGTCCGATTATAGTAGAGAAATAAAGGTTTAAATGCCTTTATTGAAAATTCTGAATTGTTAGATATCCCGATGGTTGGCAGAAAGTTTACTTGGTATAAACCAAATGGGTTAGAGAAGAGTAGGATTGACAGAGTTCTTGTGTCAAAGGAATGGCTTGAAGTTTGGCTGCATAGTAAACAATTTGTTTTATGTAGATATGTCTCTAACCATTGCGCTATTGTGCTAAAAGGTGTGTGTGTGGACTGGGGCCCAAAACCGTTTAGGAGTTTGGATGTCTGGCCAAGTGATAGTAGGTATAAAGAGTTTTTAAGAATGGAATGGTCTAGTTACGAAGTACAAGGAGGAGGAATGTTTATCTTTAAAGAAGTTGAAAAACTTAAAGCAGATCTAAAAGTCTGGAACAAAGAAGTTTTTGGGAACGTCAATCCGGTGGGTGAAAGTTTGCACAAGAGAATTTCCGAGTTGGATGTGAGAGATGGTGAAAATGAGTTAGACGAGTCCAGAAGGGAGGAAAGAAAGTTACTCTTAGCAGATTTTAAAAGGAATCTTTTTAAACAAGTGGCGATTTTGCATCAAAAAAATGAGACAAAAGTGGTTAAAGTAGGGCGATCTTAACACAAAAAAATTTCACTCAACAATTAAATGGAGGAGAGCAAGGAATGAGTTACACAGTGTTGTAGTTAATGGTCAGTGGTGTGCTGATAAGGAAGTGGTTAAGGACAAGGTTAGCTATTTTTTTCAAGTCTAGATTTGATGTGAAAGACGCTTTTCAGATCAGGTTGGACAGTGTTAGTTTCAAGTCCATTTCTGAGGAGGACAATGAAATGTTGGTTGGTGATTTTTTCGAAGAAGAAATCAAGGAAGCAGTTTGGAGTTGTGATAGTTTGAAGAGTCCCGACCTAGATGGTTTTAATTTTGGATTCATTAAATTTGGTTGGAACTTCATTAAAAGGGATGTTGTGTCAGTGGTGAAAAACTTTGCGGTAAGTGGAAAATAGCCCAGGGGATCAAACGAGTCGTTCTTATGCTTGATTCCTAAAGTTGATAATCCTCAACAGCTTAGTGAGTTTAGACCTATTTCACTAGTTGGGTGCTTATATAAAATTATTTCGAAAGTTTTATCTCTAAGATTGAAGAAGGTGATTAACAAAGTTATAAATGTCAGACAATCTGCTTTTCTTGAAAAGAGGGGTCTATTGGATAGTGTACTAGTGGCTAATGAAGTTCTTGAGAAGATGAAGAGGAAGAAGAAAAGTAGTGTTTTCTTTAAAGTTGATTATGAGAAGGTCTATGACTCTGTAAGTTGGAAGTTTATTTTCTATATGCTAAAAAGGTTTGGTTTCTGTGATAAATGGATTCATTGGATTGAGGGTTGCTTAATATCGGCCTCGATGTCGGTGCTTGTAAACGATAGTCCAACTGAGTTTTTTCCTAAAAGGGGGTTACGTCAAGGAGACCTGTTAGCTATGCTTTTGTTTCTTATTGCGGCTGAAGGATTGACAAGTGTGTCAAGGATGGCAGTGGAGAAGAATTTGATAGATAGTTTGGAGATTGGGAATAAGAAAGTTAAGGTTAACATGTTACAATATGTCGATGATACCTTATTCTTTTGTGAAGTCAATACTAAAAGTGTCTTTAACATCAAGGTGGCTTTGAATTATCTTCTGGGCTCAAGATGAATTTCTTGAACAGAAGGATAGGTGGGATGGGGTTGATCAGACAATGGTTTAACGCTTTGCAGTTATCCTTAATTGTGATGTCATGGTAACTTCTTTTACATACTTGGGTATGTTGGTAGGTGGTGTCATAAAATAGGTGCTTTTAAAGGTGGTGTGGTTGAAAGATTGAAGTCGAGATTGAGCAAGTGGAAAGGTATGTTTTTATCAATGGCCAAGAGCATTTGCCTGATTAAGTCTTTCCTTTCGTCTATTCCGTTATTTTATCTATCATTGTTCAAAATGCCATTTGCAGTGGTAAATGAGATTGTAAAAATTCAGAGGATTTTTTTATGGGGTTGAGGGTTTGAAGGGAGAAAGATTGTCTACGCATCTTGAAAAAAGGTTTGCGAGTCTTGCGAGGCTGGCGGTCTTGGAATCCTTGATTTAAAGGTCTTTTATGCGACTTTATTAGGAAAATGGATTTGGCGTCTGGGGATGGATAAGGGTTGTTTGTGAAAAGAGGTTCTTGAATTTAACTATGGTAGTTAGAGAAGTTTGAGAGAGGGAAGGAAAAATAGCAAGGATTCTCTTTAGTGGAAAGATTTGAAGGAGGTTTGAGGTTTGGAGGGATGGGGACAAAATTTTGATGATGCTTTCTTTTGGAAGATTGGAAATGGGAAGGATATATCCTTTTGGGAGGATAACTGGCCGGGATGTGGTCTTTGAATAACGTGTTTTCGAGGTTGTATTCCTTGAGCACATCCTATGATTCCAAGTTGGCAGAGTTTGGAGGTTGGGTTAATGGTGGTTTGGGTGTGGCATGTAGCTTGGAGAATGAGGCTTTTTGAATGGGAAAAACCTTTAGAGTATTTTTTACAGGAACTTCAAGGGTTGAGGCCTGATGTGGGAATTGAGGATAGCTGGGAGTGGAAGGATAAAGATTTCTTAAGGTACTCGGTAAAATCTTCCTATGTTGTTTTAAGGAAAGATGTAGAGGGAGATAATAAGTATTTGTACGACAGATTTTGGAGGTGTAAAGTTTTGCCCTCTTCTCAAGTCACTGCTTGGAGGGTGTTGTCAAATAAGATTGCTACCAGGATGAATTTGGAAAGGCGTGGGGTTGTGGTAGAAAGTCTTTTGTGTAGTTTGTGTGGAGTAGAAGAGGAGACGTGCCGCCATTTGTTCTTTGAGTGCAAAATAGTTTGGCTCATTTGGAGTCATTGTTATGCTTGGCTAGGAGTGGTGTCTATGGATCACAATGACTCATGTTATCATTTTTTACAGTTTAAGTTGGGTAGAGCATCTGAATCTATTAATGATGTTTGAAACGTGATTTGGATTGATGTAGTAAGTAAGATCTGGAAGCACATGAACAAAGTCATCTTTAAAGGTGGTGTGATTAATGTTTCATAAATTTTTACTCTTGTTTAATCGAAGGTTTGGTCGTGGGTCATCTCCAAGACATCCTCATCTTTTTTCTCTTATTTTGATTGATGTCTTGATTCTTTCGTTTGTATGAGATTAGTTAATCGATGTTTTTTCTGCAGTGTGGGTTTGTCTCTTTGTGTTTTGGGTGTTTATTTGAGCTTTGTTAGCTTTTTGTAGGAGGTGTTTTTTGGTACTGTTAGGGGAGGCTAAGTTTTTTTTTAAGATTTATATAAGGGTTGGACCACTCCTGAACTTGTTCAAATTAATTTATTCTTTCTTGTTGATAAAAGTATTCTTGAAACATAATCTTTTATTTTCTGAAATATCTCAACCTTATATTTTCAAGATTTCACTATTAAAAATATTTTTAAAATACTTTAAACTTAATTTAAATGTTGAGAAACAATTATACTTTACTCTATATTTTTTTTTTGAAAAATGCTTTAATACAATGACCAAATGTGCCTTTGTTTTTCGAAATTTTTTCAGTTAAGCAGTGTTCATTCAAAATCTTTCTAGTATTTTCTTAATATTAATCTTTAAGGCATAACACTACTTAAAACACTTTGTAATCATAAATAAAAAAAATTATTTAAAGATAGTTAAGACTCAATATTTGAAATTTTTGGATGCTCTATTTTACATACGAAAACTTTTCCAAATGTAATCAATCATCCTATTTGAAAACTTTAGCTTATATACATTAAGATCTTCAAATGATGTTCAAAATCATTAAAGCAATGTTAGAAACAAAACTATGTTTCCAAAAGAGAACATTAGATGAGGACCAAAGAGTATAAATCCGAAAATAGTGCAGTCCTATCCCAATGGAATACTTATCTTACTCCAAATATTCTTGAGCCTAACCCTAACAAAGGTATAGTTACACAAGATTCTTGTATCCGCGTCTATAAAATGAGGGTTAGGTTTGTAGCAAACATCAAGGCAAGTAGAGATATACACAACACTTGTGTGAGAAAGTAATAAGATCCTTAATTTCCTAAACCAAATATCGACCATGTCTTTCTTGGGCATCTTTAGCTCGGGTAAAAACAACGGCACTGAGAATGCCTTCAAGAACTCGGGAGGAGGTGGACAAGACTTCGATCAGGGAGAGTTCAACACAGGTGCACAAGTTGCCAAGGGTAGATGGACACCTTGCGCTGCCAACAATGGCACCAAAGATGCTTTCAACAACTCTGGTGGGGGAAAGCAGAATTTCGGAACTGCCAAGTTCAACACTGGTGGTAGGTTCTATTAAGAACCTCTCACTCTTGAGCTGCTTCCCAAATATACATAGCCCTATAAATAATATGGGAATAAGAAAATAAGTCCTCACTTTGTGGGCCTTTCTGTAAGATGTATCTGATCATATGCTAATAATTGTCATGCTGGAGCTCGAGCTCTTTGTCCTGTAATGCTGAAATGATCCACTTATATATGCTTTTATTATCTTATTACATGAGTACTGCTTTTACTAGTTTATTAATACTAGGTCTAGGTTTAAACCTTCTGCCATGTCCAGATCTTGAGATTACTTTGTGCATAAAAAGCATAGAGATCGTTAAAAAACAATTTGGATGACAAAAAACACGCTAATTATCGTCGGGTACAAATACATATGATCATTGTACATCAGATTTCAAATAACGAGTTTGTTATGTAAAATATTTTAAACTCATTCTCCTATGATCAAATGTCAGTTTGGACCCTTAGAACTCAAATAACGAGTTTGTTCTCGTATCATTTGATTTGGTCGTGATCGGGTCTTGATTCCATCACTTATGTTTTTTTGACCAACTTAATTCGGATGCAATAGACAGAACTCAACTCAAGTAAAAGCAGGTCCAATGATCCTAAAAGAGGTTTGGTCATGGGTTACTTTCAAGGTTTTCTTATCTTTTTTCTCTTGTTCTGACTGGTGTTTTGATCCTTTGGTGTATATGAGGTTGGTTAAATAATGTTTTTGCAATGTTGGTTTGTTCCTTTGTTGTCTTTTTGGGTGTTAACAAGAGTTTTGTTAGTTGTTGCTAGGAGGTTAAAGATATTGTTAAGGGAGGTTAAGATTTTCTTTTTCGATTAGTATAATGACTGGACCACCTCCAAAGTGGTTCACATTTATTTATTTTTTCTTGCTAATAAAAAATACCAAATCAATATTTATCCGATGTTAACTTACTCAACTTGTTCGAGTTTCATATTATTTGTCTTAGGCTTTGTTTGCATCCAAGTTAATACAATATACATTTGTATCCATTCAATTGTGGGAGAGGAGTAAAATCGATCCTCACTATGTAGTGAAGAAAGACAAACAAATAAAAAAAAATTACATAATATTACTAAAATGTCAAAATTACCCTTAACCTTTTATGCATATAAAATAACACTTTAAATATATATATATATATATATATATATATATATATATATATATATATATTACAATAATAAGAATAATATTTAATAATAATTAAAATAATTTTATTAAATAAAAAAATTAATAATAAAAAAATTAATTTTAATTTAATTTTATGAAATTATTTTTTTAATGTATTTATAATAAAAATAAAATTATTCAATAAAAATAAGTATTTTTTACATCGAATATTTTAATTAACTTAAATCTATATAAAAATACTTCATATTTTATTTTTCAAATATTTTTAAAGATAAAGATAAATCTATAAAATTACATTTTACACATTTTAAAAAAATTAAAAATTTCTTTATAAATATCATATGGCTCACCAAGTTCAATAAACTTTTTTTGACAAATGTACTCTAACATATTTAATCCAAACAATCTCATTTTCTTTACATTTTTATCTGAAATTCACTCCCTCAAATCTTCTTCCTAATTCAAACACAACAATAATGAGTTGTATTGTAAGAACTCATCTCTGTAGCCGCTATATAATTTCCACAGCATTTTATACATAATGAAAACGAACATTTAATTAATTCTTGTAATTACAATTGGACTGCACATTTTCCTTCACTTTCTTCCATAATTGGTGTTCTAGAGGAACCATATTCCATATTAACTTACTCATTGAATAATTCAAACCTGAAAGGAAATGCTTTTGGCCACCATTAATTATAATCTCTTCTGTACAGAATCTGATAGCATTTGCTTTCATTCCATCTTATCTACGGTAAAAGTGGCACACGAATAATATTATGTAGCCTTTGCCAAGTGATCGAACAAATATCTTTCATCAATTCATTTAAATTTCCTTTATCCTCCTAGAGCATATTAGATGAAGACCAAAGATATATATATCCGAAAATAGTGCACTGCAATAACAATGGAACAACGGAATAAATGTGTCTTTCGAAATATGCCTGTTTCTGACGTGACCCTATTTATCAAAGGTAGGTAGTTACACGAGATATTCTCCTTTCAGTATCTATAAAATGAGGGTTGGGTTTGTAGCAAACGTCAAGGCAAGAAGAAAGATAAACCAGTGAAACAAAGTAAAGAGATCCTTAATTTCCTCGACCATGTCTGGTTTCTTTGGGTCACTGTTTGGTTGGAATGGCAACAATGGCACTGAGGATGCCTTCAACAACTCGGGAGGAGGACAAGACTTCAAAGAAGGGGAGTTCAACACTGGTGTACAAGTTGGCAGAGGGAGATGCGCACCTTCCAGGGGTAACAATGGCACCAAAAGTGCTTTCAACAACTCAGGTTCAGGAAAACAGGATTTCGGAAAGGCCAAGTTTAACACTGGTGCTAGGTTCGAGTGATTCACCATCACTCACTTCGAAGGGCTATATATAGAACAATATTGTGGGAATAAGAAACACAAAGTGTTCATTTTGTGGGACTTTGTGTTATGTGTGTGTCTATGATCATATGCTAATAATATCATCATAATGGAGCCAGAGCCCTCAGTAGTTTGTGCTGTAATATTCCTGATTTACTCTCTCATCTTATTTCGTCATTGCTTTTACAAGTTTCTAATACTCACACACCAAAGATCACACTAATATAACTTTTGGCTTCCTCATTTTTTTCTATAATAAATCCAGCTCTACGTTTGAAGCAAACTTCTAAAAGAGTTGGTTCATAAACGTCCACTTAATAACACCATGGAAAAGTTTATTTTGACACCCAAAAAGTAAGCTACACACATTTCACAACCCATTATAATAATATTTTATAAATTAAAAAATAAAATAAATATAACTAAAATAATAATTTATCAGTGTATAAATTATATGTATTTTAGTGTATGGGTATCATCACTCATAAATCAATGCAATTAGCATCAGCTATGAAGAACTACAAGTGTATTTGCCTTAGCGTATGACCTATGGTAATATTTTTTTCAAATAATTAATCCTCGTTGTATAAAATAAAACTATATAAAAGTGCTCATATTTCTTAAAAGGATCAGGTAAGTGAAAAATGATAATTTATATTTTACTATATTATATTTTGTCGAGTCTTATCCATTTATTCTATGGTGTATATATATGGATTTAGCTTAAATCATAAACTAACTGAAGTAAGAAAAAATCCAGTATCCCATGGATAATTATCCACGGGATCCTGTATGTAAATTTTATTGTACTCATTGAATCATCAGTGAGTAATATTATTATTGACGGAAAGAAAGAGAAGGTGGAAAAGTGTGTCCACGAAAAACATTATTACCTACAAATATAAGGGATGGGAAAACAAAATGGGTGGATAATATTATTTAATCTATTGATAAAATTAAAAAGATAAAAGAGATAAAAAAAAAAAGCATTACCCGATAAGAAAACCAAAATTCACTCAATTTTTTGTGCTCAGATTTCCAACAGATTTGTTCCCGTATTTGCAACATGTTTTGGTTCCCATTTTCGTTTCATTTTGTTCCTACTTTGGTTTCCAATATGAAGATACTGAATATGCAAATTATTAGGAACTTGAAAAGTTTGACTTCATTTTGAGTATGTTTAAACTTCATTTACAGTACATTTTAATCACTTATGTTTAAGTTTTGGATTTTGGATTGTGTTTCAATTTCATTTGAAATTATTATGTTTTAGTTTGATTTACATTTTGGATTTGGTTATATTTGAATTTAGTTTTGATAATGTTTTATTTGGAGAGTTTTTTAAATTAATTTTAAATTTTCTTATGATTGGATAATATTATATTTAACGATGTTTGAATGTTGAAATGATTATAGGTGTTAATGCAAATTATAGGTACAATGATAACACAAAATATATTTACATATTTTTTGGATATTGAATTGATTTATACATGTGAAAAGGAAATTTTAGAACATTGATAGCATGGTTAATTCATGCATGATTTACAGACAAGTTTATCCACAATGAAATTATCCACCTATGAATTTATTACAAATATCCACAGATTTGGACTAGTATGTAATTTAAACCACGATGAAATTATCTACGGATGATAGTGATAGATAAAAAAATGTTTGTAATTACCTACGGATTATCAGTGAATGTTTTTCTACGAATGCAACATAACGAAAAGGGTTTTTAACCATCATGGAGTTATTTTTTTTTGCTTTTTATCAAAATGAGGTCCGTTTAAAAAAAATTACAAATTTGGGACAAGTCGTGCCAATTTGGCACGACTTCATATGCATAACTCGTCCCAATTTGATACGATTCTGCTATGTACTAAAGTCATGCCAACTTGGCACGACTTCTGCATGTCAAACTGAAGTCATGCCCAACTTGGCATGACTTCTGCCACGCCATATTTTTATTTTATTTTTTTTAATTTTATTGTTTATATATTGGGTAGTAAGTTATGTAAATGTTAAAAATTAATTTGATATCTTGATCATCACCCTCCACAAAGACCTAAATTAGTAAGATTCATTACAAGATATAAAATAGTGATGATCAAGATATCAAATTAATTTTTAACATTACATAACTTACTACCCAATATATAAACAATAAAATTTAGAAAAAATATTAAAAATTATGACGTGGCAGAAGTCGTGCCAAGTTGGCACGACTTCAATATGACATAGCAGAATCGTGTCAAATTGGGACAAGTTGTGCATATGAAGTCGTGCCAAATTGGCACAATTTGCCCAAATTTGTAATTTTTTTAAAACGGACTCCATTTTGATAAAAAGCAAAAAAAAATTATCCCATGATGGTCAAAAATACCCAATAAAAATCTTATCTACAAATGGTAGGCTGTGTGTATTACCCACGAATATTATTGAGTAATTTTTCTATGGATAGTGTGTTACTCATATATATTATCCATTGAATTATATTTTCGACAAAAAAAATACATCCCAAGTTTACCTACACCCATATTAAATACGAAATTTATTCCATCGATAATCCATAAATCATTTCCAATTACCTACTAGATATTTTGCATTTTCTATAAATTTTTTAAGCAAGTAAATGTAATTTCTTTTGTAGTGACAATTTTTAAAATAATTACAAAAAATTTAAAAAATTAAAGCAATAATAATTATTTAAAACGGTACTATAATTTATATATTTAATTATTTAATTTAAAAACGAAGATCAATGTTATTAAAGTGGAAAAACCAAGTTAACATCTAATAAGATTAACTTGCAAGAGATAAAGGTTGAATCACAATGACTTGTGGTATTCTTCATTATAGCACATGGATTTAACAATTCTATTTATTTGTCTCCTATTGTGTTCTACCAATAAAAAAACTAATATGAAAACTTTCTTTATCAATTATATCTTTTTACATTAATAATCATAACCATTATGTAGTCCATCACATTTTTTCACTCAAAACTAACTGATTACATAACTTTTCCTTAGAAGAGGGAAAAATATTATAAAAATATATTTTTTCAAAATAACTGATTACATAACTTTTCCTGGAAAAGAGAGGGGGGAAAGATTATAAAAGTACTTTTTCAATCGAAATATATTGGTGGGACAATGTGAGACATGAAGTGAGACATGAGACCTTCAACAAATGATTAAAACCTCAGTTCATAAGTTTTTGAGAATATATAAAATATTTTTGCATAAGATTCTTCATCCGCAAATTAAATGCAGGCTCAATCATCAGCAAATGTCAAAGTAATAAAAAAAACCTTGCAGCAGACTGATAAACTTTTGTAACAGAGATCCTTAATTTCCTCAAACACCGTGCGTGTCTCTGGCTTTATTGGAATTTGTTTTCTTCCAAAGTGTTAGAAAAAAATAACACATAGATAACATAATATGCGAAGAATTATACAAATAACATAGTTTAGTGTAGCACACCAGAGTTTAACTTATAAAGGGTCAGATTTTGACAAATTGAGTTAAAAAAAAATAAAATTGGTAGGATTTCAGTTTGGAAAAATCGAATTATAACCTTTTTTTTAAAAAATAAACAAGTTAAAAATATTTTTTTTAAAAATTATGTATAAATAATTAGTATTATTAATTGAATTTGATTTGAATATTAATAATAAATTTTAAAATTTAAAATATATTAATATCAAGTGTTGTGTTTAATTGTGTTCTTGATAGAAAATATTATTATCATTATTAATTTATATAAAAATTCAATAAAATAGAAAATGAAGGAATTTTTTAATTAAATAATTAAAAAAAAATTAAAAATAATACCCAACAAATAAAATTTAATATCTAAAATTTTATTAAGTTATTTATATAATATAGGAGTAAGATGTAATTATGTCTCATTCATTAATTTGATTTAATAACTATTTTTGAAATTTCATAAAAGTTAACCATTATAGATATAAATAATAAAATATTTTAAAATTATATATATATATATTATACTAAGGCATTTTCGCATTTTAAAGACTTTATCGAGGTGAAGAAAGAAATTATGGGTGCGAAAAGCAAACAGTTCCTTTTACTCCTTTACCTTGTGAGCCTAAATAACTATACTATTGGATCCTCTATCTTTCCAGGCCCAACATTAATAAATCTTGGGGTCATTTACATTTCGCAATTAGTTGAGAGGATTATAGATTAAGAAACATCAAACATCTTTCATTCCTTCTTCTTTAAGCTCCTATCCCCAAAAATAAACAAGAAAGTTAATTTTAAAAATTTATATATACAAAGCATCATTAAAAGAAGTTTTTTAGTTACACTTACATAATTTGAATGCTGTCTTTAGAAGTTACTCAATATTTTTTGCTGCAACATATATGTTTTTAATTTTTTAACACAAATTAATATATATAAAAACACATATTAGGCTACAATTTATTGATTATTCATTCATTAATTAGATTGGTATGAACATTTTCCTCTTTAATGAATTTTGTTTACAAATAACATGAGATGAAAGAGAATAATTTTTATCTTTGTAGAACTCATTAATTTGCAGCAGCAAAAGATGATTAAAGAGGTTGACATATTAATAACTTATTTCTTTCAATATACTAAACACACCATTTATCTATCATGTATTTTCATTAATTGTTATCCATACATATTCAAGTTTCCACTTGTGGGGAATTTACCCCGAAAGGGTGCAACTTAACTGATACACAGTTGTTTCTCAAAATGGGGCAAAAAACCTCATATTCCATCTCACCTTTCTTAATTTGCAAGGAATGAGTCAAACCCGCTTTACTTCATAAGTGTGTCCACCAACTTTTATAAAGACCTTTTTCTCCTTTTTAAGACAAAAAATAAATGAATTTTCATAACTAAAATTAGCTTGGACATAGAATTTAGAAAAACCTATATAAAATAACTTTTACAAATTAATTTAGGTTTAAACTTAATTTATTTGATGAAAATTGCTGGTTTTATTTGTTTTCAACTTTTTAAAAGTTATCTTTTTTCTTTTAAGCTTCAATTATAAGCGCTGACAAGTCGTAGAGGTTTTTTCTGTAATATTTTTTCAGTGTACTTATTTATCTTCTGCACTGAAGGAGAGAGCAAACATCATAAACTTTACTAATCATGCCAGCAAATAGAAACCCTAACACCACAGATCCCATGGGGAACGCTGCAACTCGCAGTGCCAATCCTTCGAGAGAACCTTCCTTCAAGAACGCCGGAAAGGGTTCACAAAGTTTCCAAAATTCAAAAATTAATAGCGATTCATGTTCATGTGTTCGAAGCAGAATTGGGTCTGATAGAGTGGTTTATAACGGTGGAGGTGAAGAACAAAACTTCAAGAATTCAACGATAAACAGCGTAAAAATGGAATCACCCACCAGCTCCTCCGAAACCTCATCCTCTTCTAGATCGGAAACCACAGTCTGTTGCTCTACTTCTCAATCCTTCAACAACCATGGTACAGGATCTCGGAAATTCAATGATGCCGTGATTAATGTCGGTGGAAGCAAAGGTAACCTATTTTTTTTTATCAACAAAAATTAAATAAACTAAAGTTAAATATTTTAGTACTATCGTAATCCTTATACCGTGAAAAAAAAAAACCAAGCTAGCATTATTATTGGTTCCTTATTTTCCATTCTGGTGACCCTCCTTTGGATTGGGAGGAAGACTGGGTCAGCATGAATTACTTCTGATTTTCCAAACTATATAAAAAAAAAGTATAAGAAACCATAAAAAATGGTAAGAAGAAGAGATGTTTAAGATTATATGTAATTATTGTATCCAATATTTGATAATATTGTACTTAATTATATGCAATTAATTTAATAATTATAGAAACTCATGATTAGTATTCTACCTAATTAGATTGTAATTTGGGGAGAGAATCTCGCTATATATTTTCTATACATGGAGTGACGTAATATACACATAAGAGAATAAGAAACATCTTTTCTTCTTACCATTTTTTATCATTTTCTTTTCTTACATGGTATCAGAGCCATTTTGAGCCTATTCTAACGAGTATTTGTTGGGTTTAGCAGGTCACCCGCTATCGGGCCGTTATCGGACCACCCATAACATATATCTCCACGCACGAGTTGGTAGCCTCGGCGTGAGGGGTGTGTTGGAGATCCCACATCGACTAGAGATTAGAGTCTTTCATAGTATATAAGTGGGTGCAAACCTCACCTTATTGAGCCGGTTTTCTGAGGTTAAGTTAGACTTAAAACCCACTTCTTAACAAAAAGACAACAAATAAATAAATAGATAGAATGAAAGACAAAAACCAAATATTATGTAAGATCTAGTATTATGTAAGATGAAAACAAAAAAGTTGACAAAAGTTTAAAAGAAATGAAGATGAATTAAGACATGCAATACTAAATATAAAGCTTTAACTAAGAAGGGAAATTTTAATTAGGAATAAATTTTAATGTTGTCCTTTAATTGAATATTCTCATTCATACGGCCGCCAGACATTATGATAGAAAACAGTGGTTCGATAAAAAAAAAGAGTCACAATCTACTTTTACTTCATATATTTTCAAGTATTTGCATCAAAAAAGTAAAATTAAAATAGTTAGCAAATATAATTGTTTTACAGTAAAAGTGAGAAGATAAAAAATGTGGGCGAAGTCTTACATAATTATATATCTGTGATAGAGGTAATGACTGTTTTGCTGTGTGCATGGTCGGAGTAATAGATCTTAAATAAGTTTCGTGCATAGAGTTCTCAATGAGGTTGTGGAAGCAACATATAGTGTCATGTTTGTTGGTTTCTTTAATTTTTTTTAATTTACTTTTGTCAAAGTTTGACTATATTAGTGTGATTATCCTATCACAAAATTTGAGGCTGATTTTAAACAAACCATCACAACTTCCAGCTCTTGTAAAGGAGACTTTGATGAAAGAAATTCATTGTGTGTAAGAAAAGTATAAGTTAAGTATGTTTTTCTCCTTTGAAAATAAGTAAATTTTAGTTTTTATAAAGGTACTTTTACTTTTGTTTTTTTAAATATATAATTAATTCTTGTTTTATTTTTATATCACGTCAATTAATTATTTATATTTCTAAGGTCACTTGATCAACTTAAGTGGTATATATATATATATATATATATATATATATATATATATATATATATATATATATATATATATATATATATATAAATAAATGAGACTCGACTTTTTTTTATCCCAAAATTAATGTTAGGCTTAATTATTTTTATTTTTATTTTTTTCATTTTCACAAATTTCCTGTGAATTTTTTTTATAAACTAATATTCTACTATTTAAATTATTTAAAATTTGAAAATTAGAGTCAACTGTTGTTTTATTTGAATTGATAATAAAAGGGATGAATGTCACAGTGGCATGAATATTTTCTTTTGATCATTTGACATATTTAAAGTTTTTGAAAATAATGTGTCTGATATTTTTGTTGTAATATACTAAACAAAATTAGGATATGTTGTAAAACTGTTGTTGTATAGGTGTTGCACGAATCTGAATTTGATTGTGTCTTAGTTGGATAAAAAATGTGTAGAATCAGGTATATTTAGTTCAAATGAAATGGATGATAGTTTATGTGATTAGGAAAATATTTTTATATTCTATGTTGCTGTTTTGGGTATGACATTATTTTTTTGACATGTTATTCTTGAAGAAAATAGGTGCTTGATGTTTCTATGAGAGATGATGTCTTTTGCATAGTATTTTATTTATATAGTGTTGAAATATCTCTTAAATATTTTAAATAATTAGTTATAAAAAAAAAACTAAACAAAACTAGGAGTGTTATCAATGTTGCTGTTAAAAATAATGAATGTTCTCAATCAAGTATCACGAACTCAACTATAAGGGGAAAGGAGTACCATAAGTTTTGACATATATGTTGTATAATCCATGAGGCTGATGAGTATAACTTAGTGGTGTTTATCATGCTGAGATCTTTTTCTATTTTTTAAAAACGAATTATGATTCTCTTTAGAGGAACTGCAATGTCATGTTTTATAGAATGTAAGGGAGAATCTTCTTGGTTTAGGGTTTAAGGGTTGTTTTGTTTTTTATTTGAGAAACCTCTATTTATTCACGGTGAAAGGTTTTTTTTTATGTATATGGGTTAGTACGTTCTAAAGTATTCCCGTTTTAATTATTTTTATTTTTTTTATAAAAAAAATGTGGATTAGTATGTGAACTCCATATGGTATGACTTAGTTTAATTGAATGTACTTAAATAATTTTATTTTTTTTATCAGTAAAAAATTAAATAATTAAAAGGATATTTAAAGAGTGTATCAACCTTATACAAACCGGAAAAAAACAACTTGAAAATGCTACCTAACTTAGCTACAAGAGCAACAACCCACAAACTCCCTGGCCAACCCACCTTAGACACATAACCAAAAGGACCAACAAAACCAGAACTGGTTTGCAGAACAGCTAGTGGTCCAGCCATCCAACTAGCCCAGGTTACCAAGACTGCACCTAAAGCACCCTTGCTGAAATTAGAGATAGATAGATAATTTTACTTGTTGTTTTGCAACCATTATTTGCATGAAAATGTTACATGTTTATATCTGTCTTGCCTCTGGCTTACATTACTTCAAATCTGACTGTTGTCTGTTTTCTGGTTTTAAGCAGTGCAGGGACAGATGGATCTCAAGAGGGCCAAATCTTGTACGGCAAGCCAATAAGATTGTGTTGTTTATGTTTTCCTACTTTATCTTTGGTTTTTGTTTGTGTTAAGATTTTATGTGGAGTCTAATGACCTAGACCCCAGATGGTTATGTTTATGTCTTGTTATGCTTTCCCCTTTTTTTCAACAACTCATATCTCCTAAAACTTTTATCTTCTAAATAAGACCATGAGTGCTGGAATTATGTACTTGGATTTCCTATTAAATATAGTGCTCTCTGTAATGAAGCTATTTTCAAGTCAATGATTAGGTGGACTTTTAGCTGCGCACGTGTTTAAAATGTAATTGCTTACCCACTCAAATTTCGCAAATATCAAAGTAATACTTCTTATTGTTTTGTTACATATTTGTTAATTATGTATTATTTTTGTGTACAATGAGTATATGTATCTAACACCAAGTTTAATTGTTTGTATGTATGATTAAAAAGTGAATCATAAGGAATTAATTATTTTCTTAATCTTAGAAATCATAAAATTAAGATCTCACGACATACTGTCTTTTATGAAAATCTCTTTCCATATAATTTGAAAGATGATAAAAATGATAGTCCCAACAATTTGTCTCTGCCTATTCCATAGTCTTATAATTCAAATTATGATTTTTTTTCTGACAATTGCAATACTGCTACTGAACCATTATACCCACTGGAAAAATGAATACTACTCCACCAAGGAGATTAGCTAGGGCCAAGAGACCTCCAGCTTACCTTCAGGATTTTCATACTGATTTGCCATCTACACACAGTGTAAGTTCTAAATATCCCATTAACAATTTCGTATCATATTCTGCTTTATCTTCTAATTTTAAAAGTCGTATTGCTTCTTTTTCTTCTTCTATTGAACCCAAAAACAATGAGGATGCTTCCAAACATGATTGCTGAAAAAAGGCTATGGCGGACGAATTGGAAGCTCTCTCGACTAATCATACATGGATTCTTGTGCCTCTGCCATTGGGAAAGAAAGTCATTGGATGTTGATGGATTTACAAACTCAAACACAAATTTGATGGCATGATTGATCGTTACAAAGCACGCCTCGTTGCCAAGGGTTATGCACAACTTGAAGGACTCGACTTCCTTGACACGTTTGCCCCTGTTGCAAAGCTGACCACCCTGCGCCTTTTACTTGCGCTAGCTGCATCTCATAACTGGAATCACGAACAACTAGACGTTAACAACGCTTTTCTTCATGGAGATTTGCTTGAAGAGGTCTACATGAAGCCACCACCTGGAGTTGTTGTTCCTAATTCAAATTTTTGTCTGCAAACTGCAACGCTCCCTCTATGCTCTCCGTCAGACTGACAAACAATGGTACGCCAAATTATCCAACTTTTTACTTAATAATGGTTATATTCTATCTGATGTTGATCACTCATTATTTTTAAAAACTATTGATACTCACATAAATGCTCTTCTTGTGTATGTTGATGACATTGTTCTCACCGGAAATAATACTGAGGAAATCACCCACATCACCAATCCGCTGAATCAAGATTTTAAAATAAAAAATCTGGGCGATCTCACTTTCTTCCCTGGTCTGGAAGTTGCCAGAAACAGCACTGGAATCCACCTTTCACAACGCAAATATACCATGGACCTTCTTCATGAAATAGGAATGCTTGGATGTGCTCCTGTTCCAACATCTATGGTTCATTCTTCACCTCCATCTAGCACTCAAGGTGTTCCTCTAGATGTTGCAGAATCATCCTCTTACCGAAGACTGCTAGGACGCCTTATTTATTTGACAAACACAAGACCAGACATTGCCTTCAGCGTGAACAAGCTCAGTCAATTTGTTTATGCACCCACCAGTTCACCATCAGGCTGTTTTTCGTATTCTTAGATACCTCAAGAATGCACCTGGTAATGGTATTTTTCTTTTAGCAACAAGCACAACCCAGCTCAAGGCATACAATGATTCAGATTGGGCAGCTTGTACTTGTTGAAGATGGTTGCTGCTCCTTCAAGACATGTGTTTGATGAAGCCATTTGTGTACATTTCATGTATATTTACTTTTGCTTTAAGAATGTCTTAGGTAGAGTAGGCTTTTTTGCTGAGTAACTCACCTCTTAACCCCTAACCATGTGATAAGAGCAAACACAAATTTCTTAAACTGTTTTTCACATGTTTTGCAAAACACACCTTTATTGTATAAAAATAAATCTGTTCTTTTATAAATAAACAGATTCTTTTTTGAACTGATGTTTTGGCTAAGTCTTGTGAAAATCAGATTTTGTGCATCAAGGATTTTGACTAAGTCTTCTCCTTTTCAAAACGACTGTGTTTCAATAGTTAAGTTTTTTCTGTTATCGTTTTGAAAAATAAATCTGTTCAACTGTAAATGAATAGATTCTTTTTAGTCTGGTGCAATGCTTATCTTAAACATTTTTTCGTTTTGTCCCTGCACCAGAATGGTTGACTGAGTCACCTTCACATAACAAATTCTCTAACTGCTTTTTGAAAATAAATCTGTTTATTTTCAATCTGTTCTTTTTATAACAGCTTTAACTGTTTTTTGAAAATCTGTTATGAGTTGTTTTTCAATAAAAAGAAAACTTGTTCCTGCGTTTTAACAGAGATCATACATTTGAGAAAACAAGTTTTACATCAGAGAATTAAGGATTTACAGAGAATATGCATGTGTTCTTGAAAGATTTCAAAAATCAAAAGTGTGCTTGTTCTTGTTTGGTTCCAAAGCTTGGTGAGAGGTGCTGCTACTGTTCAAGCGATCTGTTCTACTAGTTTAAGGCAGATTTCTGTATCCTGGTGTATTCGTTTCACATTTCATTCCTTGTAAAAGTGTAGTTGTAAACTCTTCTTGATAGGGTTTCTTGAAGAGTACGTGTGCTGAAATAGTGTTTTTCAGCAAGTGTACCAAAGTTTCCTTGTAAAAGTGTAGTTGTAAACTTTTCTTGATAGGGTTTCTGAGTATGTGTGCTGAAATAGTGTTTTTCAGCAAGTGTACCAAAGTTCTTGTAGGTTCAAGAACAGTGGTGTTTGTGGTTGTTTGAATTGTGATTTAGTGAATTTCACCTTGGATTAGGTGAAGATTGGATGTAGCTCATTGGAGTGAACCAGTATAATTGCCTTGTGTTCATTCTCCCTTAATCTCTGCACTTTAATTCACGCTTATTTGTTAATCTGCTAGAAATTGAATTTGTTCAATTAAAAATAAATTTGTTCTTTTTGGGCTTGTTCATACAGTTCTTATTTTCTGAAAAATCAGTTTGGTTCTGTGAAGAAGATATACGATCTGTTAAATACAACTGGAACAGGTTGATTGTGATAGGTTACCCAATTGATTGTCAAGCTAATTATTGAACTTTTATCACTTGCTTATAAAATTGAAGGTCACTAATTTGTGTGTCTCATAATATACTCCTAAAATCAATGTGTGTATCTGGAAAATCAATCTGCATAATCTCGAGATTAACTTGGTTGATATAAATGTTTTCAAACATAAACAATGGCAAAATAAATTTGTTCATTTCCAAATAAATCGATTTATTTTCTTTGTACTGTGATAAATATTGATTATGCGAGAAACTTTTAAAAGGTCAATTCACCCCCCTCTTGAACTTTGACACTATTAAACCCAACAGTACTGAGACAAGAAAATCAGTTACTGGTTTCTCTATTTATCTTGGTGACTCTCTCATTTCCTGGAAATCGAAAAAGCAACAGACTATCCAGAAGTTCATCTAAAGCTGAGTATAGAGCTCTCGTAGCCACCACTTTTGAGATACAATGGTTATCCTATCTGTTCCATGATCTCCACATTCCTTTCATTCAACCAGCCACACTTTACTGTGATAATCAGTCAGCAATACAAATTGCTTCCAATCAAGTATTCCACGAACGAACCAAACATATAGAAATCGATTGCCATCTTTTTAGGGAAAACCTAAATGTTGGACTGATCAAACTACTCCCCATCCCTTCCTCCATGCAAACAACAAATATCTTCACCAAGCCTCTACCTCCTTCCATCTTCAACGTGCTTCAATCCAAGCTGGGAATGAAGAACTTATACTCCCAGCTTGAGGAGGGGTGATAAAATATATATGTTCTGTTTTTATTGGGCCCTTGTATCTTTGGGCTTTTTCTGTTTTTAAGGCTTTCTGTGTTTACTTTCCAGCACCATATATTTCCTCTTGTACTGTTTTGAGATACATTGAATAATAATAGAATTGATATTCTTTCATTTTCTTTTTCTATTGTTTTTCATGTCGCTGCCTTTCTCTATCTCTGTTCTTTTCAGTGCTGCATTAGGGTTTCTCTATCTCTGGCTTCTTGATTCTCTCTTGCTAAGCAGGGCTTCTTTCTTTGACTCCTTTCTAGCTTCCGCAGGTTTGCTCCACCAATCCCAAAAACTCGCGTAAACTCTGTTATAAGTCTCTAATTTGTTTCACATATCTTCATGTATTGAAGGTTCTAAGTTATTCTTTCTTTAATTCAACCGTCAAGAACTACAAAACTTTAAAAGATTTCTTGATATTTTGGTTAAAACAAAAAGAGCAATGATATATGAACAACTACATTTTTTCATACAACCACGTTACAACTCCCAATATTATTATTTTAATACTTTTTTATATCATTTAATTACAAATTTACCCTTTACTATATATATTTATTTCTAAATCTATCACATCAGGATTGTATACAACTCTTTGAGTTGTCACACTATCATTTTCCAAACAAAAATTTGACGAAAGATGATAAGGGCAGAATAAGTATTAGGTTGAAGAAAATGTCTTTTTTTAATGTAAATTTTCTTGAATATATAATTTAATATTTAATATGTATCAGTTTTAATATATTATTTAAATATTAAAATACAATATTCTTTAGATAAAAATAATAATATTTTATCATATTATTTATAGAAACTTTGAACGAAAGTATCAAAGATCGAAATGTTGTCAGCTATAAAAAAAAAATTGTAATCTTAAATTATTTTATGTATAAATCCTTTTGAAAATATTGTTAAAATAAATGAATAATTAGTTTATAAGCCTAGCATATATTGAATTTTATCATGGGTAAACATTTTGGAAAGATTATATTAATATTTACTATTTTACTTTTGTTGTATGTGAACTTGTTTTTATTCAATAATAGTTGTGTTTATATATATATAGAGAGAGAAAATGAAGTGCAACATGTGCAGAGAATGTATTCAAGATCTCGGGACCTACAAAATGCCCTGCTTTATAGATAGATGCACATGCAAGTCATCGAAGTGACTTTTCCTTCACTTCCACACTAATGCTTCGTGTCCTGGGATTGAAAAAACGAACTAAATTTTTGTTTGTATCCATATACAATGGCTAGGAGTGAAAAATGATTATTTGTGAAAGAAGAACAAAAGGAATAATTTGTGCGAAGCAAAGAAAAATAAAGAAAATTAAAAAACTTTACATAATATTATTAAAAAGTTAAAATTACCTTTATTTTTTTTATACATATAAAATAACACTTTATATATATTACAATAATAATAATACTAAATTATAAACAATAATAATAAAAATAAAAATAAATTACACATTTAATAATAATTAAAAAAATTTATTAAATAATAATAAAAAAAATTAATTTTTGTTTTGATTTGATTTTATGAAAATATTTTTTATACGTATTTATAATAAAAAATTATTAAATAAAAATAAATATTTTTTATATTAAATATTGTTTACATTAAATATTTTAATTAACTCAAATTAAAAACAATATTTTATTATTTAAATATTGATAAATTTGTAAACCTACATTCTATACCTTTTAAAAAAATTAAAATTTTCTTTATAACTATCATATCACTCACAAATTTTAATATTTTTTTCGTACAAATTCACTCTAATATATTTTAATCCAAACAACTTTATTTTTTTTAATTTTTTTTTCTTAAATCACTTCTAACCCACTTTCTTGAATTTTCTTCCCAATTCAATTAGAAGATAAGATTGCGAGAGTGTGTTTCTTAAATTTAATTTTTATCAAGATAGTTAATTTTGTATAGAACATGTATGTAAAAGCTTTTCATTACTCTAAGTATAAAACATACAAGAATATTTACAATCATGTTTAAGTAACAAAACTATAAGGCATGAAATTTCTTTTACGAACATCTATCTATTGCAACAATTACTGCTATTAGATTCATAAGTTTAAGGAAGATTTTTTTACCTAGAACTAGAGAGTTTGGTAAGGATTTATTATTTTGTTTGATTTAAAATATATAAGCTCATATTACACTTGTTCTTGATAGAAGCAAATATGTTCTTACTAGAATTAACTATTATATATCTTAGCTTCATGTTATGGTTTAGATTCAGTCTTTTTTATCTCCATCAAGTTTAAGTAGAATGAGTTGTTTTGATTGGTCATAAAATTTGTTTTTTTTATATAATAAAATTGAAATATTTCTCAAATATTTTATTTATTATATTTTTTATTATCGATAAAAATTTAATAAATATTTCTAATAAATTAGCTAAAAGATTTCAATTAACACAGCTAAATAGCTTTTAACTGAAGGCCTTAAAGGTCAAAAGAAACTACAAGTTGGAATTTTGTAATTTTTGAAAAAAATGACCTTTAATCGTATTTTTTAGTTATGGATATATTTGAACGATGATGCTTACTTTGTGTGTCATTTTTCTCCGTGTGGGGTCCAATTTCTATCCCTTCTGGTCAAAAAGGGTGGCTACGTTTTGGAATCATCTTGCATAGTAGCATAGTACGACGTTGAGGTTAGATACTTGGATGAAATATTCATTCATAATCTTATTTCTAGACCAAGACAATTCAAAAACAAAATAAAAAGTAATCAAATCTAAAGATAATTGCATAAAAATGTAAGAATCAAATAGTTAGTTAGTGTAAATAGATCGAATAAAATACTTAGAGTTTAAATTTATTTACTCTCGCTTCTATTTATGCAACATTTTAGGTTTATGGGTGTGTTGGTTAGGAAGGAAAGTGAAAAAGGAAAGGAAATAAAAGGGAAAATAAATAGAAAATATGATGACTGTTTAAACTGCTGGAAAAGAAAAAATAATAAATTTCCTTCTCCGAGTTATTTGTTGGTATTAAAAGTAAAAGTTAAATTATAATATGAAAGTCCTTATATAAATATATTTTTTAGTTCCTGTAGTTAAAAGCATCTCAAGAAAGTTATTAAAATTTTAAATTGTGGAATTAAATCCCTACACTCTATGTATCACCACTAACTTCGTTAATCTATATTTTTTTATATTCTATATAATCGCAGTGCGATTTTAGTTTCAAGTTTCATCAGGTCAACTTTAACTTTATTATAATTTTAAATAAATTATTTCTGTTAGCTCGTTATGAATTTAATGAACTTTTCTAATATGAGATTTAAAATTACTATAGCAACACTAGAACCATTAAAACCCATGACTTAAACAGGTATCTTTTTCAGTCAGCAAAAGACCCATTAAATTTGTGCTTTTATTCATAAACGTATCTTCAAAAATTGGTTTTTAAGAATATGAACACTGATTTAGAAAAGTTCTCTAAACTCGTCTTTTAGCGGGAGTCAAACGTTCGGTCTTCACGGTTCAACAGGTAAGTCAGTTTACTTAAATTTTTCTTTGTTTTTTAGTAATAAAGTCTTCACTCATCGGAAATTGGAAGTCAAAATGTCGGTTATCCAAACGGTTTACCGGTCTCTTAGAATAATTTCAATTAAGAGTTATAAAACGTGATTAAATGTTTATTAGGTTTGTCTTAATCATTATGACAGTATAAGGTCTACTAGAACCGTATAAATAAGAGGGGACCCTCATGGTGAAAGGTAATGTTATTCTGAATCCTAAACTAGATCACCTACATTGACCTCATCTAAGTTGAGCGTTGGAGTATCTTTGTTGGTACCCCACCCTCTTGGACATCCAAGAAGAGCAATCGGGATTGAAGAGAAGACTCGATAGGGGATATTAGGTCTCAGATAAATTGTAAGAACATTTGGGTGCCCACCGTGTGGCCGAAAGAAAAGCCTATTAAAGAACTGTATGGTAGCCACCGGGAGCATGATGTGAAACGACAGGCAAACTGTATGGTTATCCCTTTGCTAATTTGGTAGGTGTTCTAATAGGAGATTGGTGTCAGGTATTTTTGTATAAGGGTTGGACCACCCCTGAAGTGGTTCCTATTTATTTATTTATTTTTATTGCTGATAAAAAAAATGATAAATCAGGTAATATGCTATAAATCTGGTAAATATACGATACATCAGGTAATGATATTTTATCAAGATACGTTTTTTATCAATATATCATTCACTTTTATACAGAGGACTTATTTGATCATCGGAGAACCTTTTGCAAGTTTACTCCTGATCGAGTACTAGATAACAAGTACGAATAGGAATGAGAGGGAGGAGCGACCGAATCCCAGAGAACGAACACAAGAAAGAGGGCGAAGAATAAGCAACTGAGAAATGAGAGACAATTGTTCAAGCCGGTAGTAGATACTATATAAACCCTATACACGTACAATTATCTTAAACTTAATTATTTTAAAATATAAAATATGTATGCATGTAACCTTGAAGAATAAATTGGTTCTTTAGTACAATTTTAAAAAGTAAAACAAATTGTTTAAATTTATTAGAGCAAAATGAAAATTATTTTTAAAAAGTATATATTTTTTAAGTAGTCAATTAGCGGTTTGAAGTGTACTAGCCGAATCAATCGTTTACCATAGATGGGTTTCCAATTTTTTAAAACTAAAATTGTTATAAAAATTGATTAAAATATATTAGACTTATATATTTTTGTTTTAGGGTCAACGATTTGACTTTTTCTCACCTCTTCCTTTTTTTTTATCAGCAATAAAATAAATAAAGAAATAGGGACCACTTCAGGGGTGGTCCAACCCTTATACAGAAATACTTGACATCAGTCTCCTATTAGAATGCCTACCAAATTAGCAAAGGGATAACCATACCAACACTAACCAATGTTAATGAATCAACCTCATACAAGCCAAAGGATTTAAAACCCAATTAGAATAAGGGAAATAAGCAGAACGAGACTTTGCATAAATCCAAGACCATACCTTTACTTGCACCGAAGCGAACACTTCAGACACATCTGCCACACCTCTATTGAAGATGACCAAGTTCCTATGTTTCCAGATTTCGCTCACAATGCCAACCCAAATTGTACCCCAAACTTCGTTAACCGAAACAGAAGCCTGACTCATCCTGAATTGTGAAAAATTTGACTTAGGATCCTTGTGAATTACAGACGACACACCAAGCCACTTAAAGCACAGACACCAGACACGCCAAGCAAACCTGCAAACAAAGAACAAGTGACAAGATGACTCCTCCTCCTCCCCACACAAACAACACAAGAGATTTTCTACCGCCACTCCGCGCCTTACCAAGTTAACCCTAGAGGCAATCCTATTCTTCAACACCCTCCAAGCAGTGAACAAAGCAGATGACAAGGCTTTGCACCTCCACAACTTACTATACACAGGAGAATACTCCCATCCTCAAACCCGCCTTACCTGAACATAGGCAGAGTTGACTGAGAAAGTTTGACTCTCCCCAATCTTCCAGACCCAACTGTCCGCCTCCCCAAAAAATTTGGACGAATATATCTTCAACATAGCTAATTTATTTTCATAGTCTCCAACAGTCCAAGGTTAAGACGAACCTTCAAACAAAACTTTTATTCCTTCCTTTCAGTGCTTGGATCCTAAAGTTCTTTGGTGAGTACTTCAATTATTTTCTACTCCTTCCTTGGCTAACCCTCTCTAACCATGTTTAATACTTTGATTTTTGTCCAAGAAAATCCTAGTTGGTGGTGCTATGTATATGTTGCTTCCATTCGAGAAGATTTCTCCAAGATTCTCCATTTTCGCCATACCAAAAGGCTTCACAACTTGTTTGCTTCTAGGTTAAGGGAAGATTTCCTATTCTTCATGAAAATATTGTGTTAAATAAGAGCATATATGTTGCTTTGCCTGAAGTTGCATGATTGATTTTCCTGTGGTTATATATTTTTGCAGTTTTAAGTTTTGAAAAACCAAACCTCTGGATAGATTCTTGCATTTTTTTTTGAAAATTTTAAATTTGTTTGTCCTTTGAATGAAATTTACTGAACTTTTTTGCGAATATTTACTTTCGCGAACATATTGGCTGAAAATCTGGTTTCGGCAAATTTGGAAATTTTGGAAAGTGTACGAGGGAGAAGTTAGAATAGCCGTACCTAAACACTTAATAAAATTAAAATAAGTTTTGTAAAGGTGTAATTCTGCATTTTGGAGCTTTTATGGGGTTGCAGTTTCGTAGAAAATTCGTGGAAATTGAAGAACTTAAGAAAACCACCTCTCTGTAGCACTGGTATCATAAAACAGCTACCGACAAAAGAAAAGCAGCAAAAAGGACATGGTCCACAGCCAAAACAGATCATGCGAGGAAGAACATGTGGTTCTGATAAGTTTTCGTAGTACACACCATTATCCACACAAATAGAGGTATCCTTCCAATCACTGAAGTCTTTTATATATATATATATTAAAAATAAAAAATCAATTGTAAAGATTTTTAGGATGTTTAAATTATGTATTGAATTATACTCTCAATATAATAATAATAGCAAAGTTAATGAGGTAAGTTTTGAGGAAATATTAAAATAAAGAATGAGAGACATTTTTTATTTCTATATCTTCATTTTCTTTTTCACTTTCGAATTCAGATTTTACGAAGAGAAGATTAGCTAACTGTTCTCTTAGCTCTTCGTCTATATTTAAATTATTTAGTTTTTTTTTAAAAAATTTATAATTTTTTTATAACGTTTCACGATTCCACACTTATATGTTTCACGATTTTTTTATAATTTTTTTTTCCTTCTGATTTGTTTGTTTAGATGAATTATTTTGTCTAGTGGGTGAAACTCTTTTCATATGTTTTTTATTGTTGATGTGGGTTTTTTTTTCTCATATACATATTGGATACAAAATTCATTTTACAATTGAAAAACAAATGGGATACCATCTCCTTCCTCTCCATACATAACACATATGCTACTTTCCAAGACAACTCCTCCTCTTACCAAATTATCCCTTGTTTCTACTACTTTTTCAAGAATTCTCCAAACATTCACTTGTGTAGAGTGAGGGTTTTTATTTTCCATAAAGGTAGAAACAAAGACCTTCACTTTCTAAATCTTTCCTTAAGTATACCTTGCTAACTTCCCTCCCTCCATATCCATTTATCATCTTCCCTTTTCTCGTACTCCTGCCATATCCATTTCCTTATTTTTCAACAACACCATCAATTGATCCACTTGATTCATTTTCCACCTTCTCCAATCAAACTTCCAGTTCCATCCAACTTGGTATAGCTTACACTCTTTATTTGTGGACATGGAGTAAAGTCTTGGAAACTTAGTCTTTAAATCTCCATTCTTCACCCACTTATCTTCTCAAAACCTTACAAAACCTTAAAGATTTCTGGTGACATATCTCCCACATACTATTGCATATTGTAGTTAATATAAAATGATAAATGAATTTTATTGTTTTTATTGAGAACATATTGGAGAATCGTTATACTCCTTCATGACTTTTATGTTATCACTTCCAATGATTGTTCACGTCACCACCATTAATCTAGGTGAGCTGATTCATTTTATATTAATAATAAACTTCGTATTAATACCCGTAGACAGTTAAATAAAATGACACGATTATTCAATAGAATTTTTGTTAATAAAAATTCAATTAAAAATATCAAAATTAACGAAAAACTTAAAACTTAATTAAACCAACTTAATAATATATATATATATATATATATAATTTCAATGAGATTATAGGATTTAGCTACTGCTAAAGCTTACATGAATCCCCATTCTCACTTAATTGTTACTAATATTTTTGTAGGTAATCCCAAAATAATATATTAAAAAATTATACTATAAAGAAGAAGAACTTCTGGGAAAAAGGAAATGGTTAATATTCTTACCCACTATAAAAGCAATGATGTTAAAATTTATACAAGTGTATTGAGATATCTAACTTATTTCTTTTATATAAAAAGTTATAAATAGCAGATTTATACTGTATAAGTGTGTCATGTATTATTTATAAAAAAATTATTCGTACATTTGATATGTGATTTCACTTTTCTTGCATTGTAAATTAGTTGCGTGAATGAATGAGAAGATAACAGTTGGTAAGTGGAAAATGTATTGTGACAGTTTATTAGCATTGAAAATGAAAATAGAGATAAAATTAAGAAAGTGAGAATTGTGAAAAAAATAAATCAAAATCCTTGATAGAGTTTTTAAAATTTAAATTAGTTTAGTCAATTTAAAATTAAATTATCCTCACCAACTAATTTCCAACATCAGTTCCTATACCTAAATCCTAGTCATCTTCATTAGTCCCTAATCTCACAAGTGGCCCCTATTCACAGGATTCGATCTGAGATTTTATTTCTTTTAATCAGCTGAATAAATATATTATACAATATAATATATAACTATAAGGTTACCTAAATCCTTCGACCTATTGTCCAAAAGTTTGTCCCACTCCCACTACTTCCAACTGATAAAACAACAGATTTAATTTTGATTGAACTAAAACTAGTTACATTTAGATGAATCCTTAATCAACCTATGGTTTATAACTTGTCAAGTACATTTTAAAATGTGTGAAACTGAAACCAGTGAAATCATATGGGAAAGAAGAGTAGAGCATGTTTGAACTGTGGCAAAAGGTTATGTGGCTGGTTCCTATTGTGGCTAGTTTGGGAGGTTGTTATGTGTATTTTATAGAATATTTTTGGCTTAGGTATCCTTCTCATAAGCATCGGTTTGTCGTTGTTAACACTTGGGTTTTTGGTACAACTCAGCCTGTTACAAAGTTATGACTTAGTTGTTGGATGGTGTGTCTTGTATTGGTTTATTGAGTTTGACTCTTGGGTAAGGTCCTCCAGCATGATGACAAAGACCTTATTTAGTTGTTGGATGCATGTCCTTGTTTGAGGGTGTGACCTCTCTCTAGTGGGGTGATATAACTGTATTTGTTGGGTTTCTTTATCTTTGTCTGGGATTTTATCTTGATCTGTAGTACAATATTTGTTGGATCCTCAGTTGGTAGGGTTCTAGGAAACTTATTTTTGGGGTTTTGTATAAGGGTTGAAACATCTCTGAAGTGTCTCATTTTATTTTATTTATTCTTTGCTGATAAAAAAAAGAAAAGAAGAGAAGAGTAGAGCATGTAGCTATTAACTTGGAACAATTCTATATGGTGTCCCATGCATACCAACGATAAATATGGTCTCCATACATGATAAAGAAATTGCATAACTATCATCAATGAGAAATTATTATCATATACTATGCTTTCTCTCTCTCTTGTAAGTTAATCAGGACTTTTGGTGTTCGTTGTATATTCGAAACCATCGAAGTTTTGGGTTCCGTTCTCTCCATTGTTGAAGGAACCTATAATTGGAACACTGCCGTTGTAAGTATTGCCAATATTTGCAGAGTCCAAAGTTTGTAAGTTTGAGCTCTCGTTGTTTAAGGAACCAACAATTTCAGAAGCCGAAATCTTTGCCTGCTTGAGAACTTGTGAGCCCAAGCCGCGGTTGTTACAGGAATATTTACTTGTAGTACTCTTAACCTTCAAATTACTGCAATCTTGTTTCCCGCCGCGAGTGTTGTTAAATGACTCAAGAATTTCACCACAGTCAACAGAATTGGTAGTTTCGGATCTGTGATCCTCTTTGTTGTTTTCACGTTGGTTAGGGTTATTGGTTTCATTGATCACGCTGTTTGATTGTGTTGTCTCTTCATCCTTCCCACTCAAACTAGTTTCCAGAAAGTTGTTGGTTTCTCCACGATCAACATCGCTCTCTCTTCCCTTTCCCTTTCCCTTTCCCTTGCCGTTTAATTTCTCCATGGTTTTCAACAGCCAATTGGAAGTTGCAGTTAGAGAAAAAGTTAGAAGACGAACTGCGAATACAAGCAGCAAAAAGAGCACATAGATGAGCTCATAGATAACAGCAGATAGAGCTGTGCTAACGAAGGAAAACACAAATTCAGGAGAATTGACGGATGGCAAAGCTTCACGAGTTGGCTCCTTCAAGGAGACTTCTGCAAATAGAAATGAATAAAGTAGATAAATCACAAAGTTTTGCCAGTTTGAAGAACAATAAGGTGATCAAGGATTACTCTTCTTCCACTGAAGCAAATTTGAATGAAGTTGATGAACGGATTCCAGCAAGGAGAAGACTGAGATTATTCAATTTGTAAATATTAATGAGTCCATTCATGTAAAAGAAGAGTATATATACCTGCATATTCCATGGACATGTTTTTGGGCCTGGTTGTTGAAGCTTCAAGTTCGGAATTTGGTGCCTACAACATAAGATTAATAAATAAAACAACCCTCTGCGAATATAGCAATTTTAATTCATGAAACGGGAAACAATTAAGAGAGAGATAGGGAAATAGAACTGAAATCCCATAAACGAAGAAAAAGGGTTTAGTTCAGCCATCTACAACGAAAAGAAAAACCCTAATGCACCTATAAGTCGATAACAAGACGAGGGAAAATAGGTCCCAGTTCCGAAAAAGTTAGATCTACCCTCTGAACAAGCCAAAGACATCAAAATAGGGTTGCAATGAAACCTCTACGCTTTATTTGGAGAACCAAAACTAAACATCTAAGGCCCAAAACAAGTTTGAGGTTCTTGTGTGCTGAGGTTGCTCTAGTGTGTTGGTTGGTTGTGGATCTTCCAATCACCAACTCATAGCAGATCTGTAGGCATAGGTTTGGCTTTTTGTTAGGCTACCTCTTGGTTGGTTGGGTTTAGGCTCTCATGCCCTTTGATGGGTTGCCTGGCTGGTTCCTCTTTGCTAGTTTACAGGTATAAAGGTTTAGTACGAAGGGTTGGGTCTAGCCTTTAGAGGATGTAGTCTTGAAATTTTGTATAAGGATTGGGATAACTATTTCATTTATGGGTAGATTGAGGTTATAGAAAGAGAGACAAAAGTAAAGAAGTAACTATAAGAGATGTAATAACAAGTAATAGTGATATGATGATGAAAAAGAAAGAGGAACGTACAGCAGGAAAAAGTTCTATGCAAGCTTGAGAACTCATACCTTAACTGAAGAATTCTGCTTCATGTTTTCTTCTGCCATCAAACTATGCCGAAGGCGTCACTCCTTTCTATTTCTAATAAGGAATGGAGAAAGAGAGATAGTGTGTGGACAAGAATATGAGAGGAACATAAAATATATAGAATTGGAGTTGTAGGGTAAGAATAGAAGAAAAAAAAAGTTATCATATTTTTAGTTAACATGTATTAAGCATTGTCGTCATTAAAGCTAAAATTTTCAACTTTTACCAGAATTTTTTTATCAATAAACAAGGAGGTATAATATATATAAAACTCACCAGATTTTTGATTCTAGAAATTGAGATACACAATTACTGACATATATAAAAAAATGTCTTGTGGCATAATAATTGAACACCTTTAATTTAATGCTGATAAAAAAAGTAACTGAACACATGCATTAATTTTTACGTTAGATTTAGTTCCTTTTCACTGTTCTATTATCGTACGCTAAAAAAAAATATTAAATAAAAAATAATTTTAAAGATAAAAAGTAATTAGTTATTAGTATTGGAGTTATTATATTTTCTATATATAGATGTATATAGAAAGTGTATCAATGTATAATATACGTGGTAAAAGTAAAACAATAGTTTGGTGTAATTGTTGATAGATAAGCATAATACATGGAGTATTGAATTTTATGGAACATATCTCTCCAATATTATTGTATATAAACACTAGGCATGCGATGAATGAATATACAAAAACATTTTTTCCATAAAATTTGACATGGTATTAGAACACTTTTTTTTATCGACAATAGAACACTTTTTAGTGACTTTACAAAATTTTCTTTCGCCCTTTTTTTTCCTTGACAATCATGTCTACTGAGAACTCCACAGATGTAGTTACAGATACATCAAATTCATACTACGTACATCATTGATATCAACCCAAACACCTACTTGTCCCAGAGAAATTGAATGACTCAAACAATCTAACTTGGAGTAAATCAATGACTCGTGCAATTTTTCAGATACAGAAAGTCATTGCCACAATTACTCAAGGTACTAAGGTACGATGTATGTTTCATCATATTACATAAAAATCAAGAGCCTTTGGGACAAGTTAGACACATATTGCTCATACTCGTCGTGTAATCAAATGAAAGCACACAATGATGAGAAAAAAGAAGATTGTTTAATGCAATTTCTTATGGGTCTCAATGACACATATATAGGTATCTGATCTAATATTTTGATTATGTCTCCCTTGCCTAACATTAAACATACATATTCATTAATTATACAGGAAGAGACACAAAAACAATTGTCGATGATTAATTTGTGTAACCATGATGTTTACGCAAATGTAGTAGGTTTTCTCATGAACTTTAATACTTCAGTCAATTTTGTCTTCACAAAACCATGGATTTTGGACAGTGGAACAACTGATCATATTGTTTCAAATCAAGAATTATTTATTAATTCAACTCCATTACCAGTTTTTTGGTAAACCTTCCTATAGGCTCAACAACCCCAATCACATCCAAAGGGACCATCCAATTTAATAGGGATATCAAATTAGAGCATGTTTTATGTGTCCCGTCTTTTCATTTAAATCTTATTTCAGCAAGTAAACTCACTAAAGCTCTAAATTGTTGTATTGTCTTACTTCCAAATGGTTGTATCCTGCAGGATCTGGCAACGGGGAGGATAATTGGCTTGAGCGAACAACAAGGTGGTCTTTATTACATGAAAACTTTAAAAAATTGTTTACCCTTTTAATTTTTTCAGCAACACATATCTCTGGCATATGAGATTTGGTCATCAGTCTTCATCCTGTTTAAAACTGTCATCTTTATTATTTTCTTTCAATATGTCTACTCACAATTATTGCAATATATGTCTCATTGCTAAACAAACAATACTGCCTTTTACTTCTAGTGCAATAAATACACAACGTCCATTTGATTTTTACATTATGATATTTGGGATCCTCATAAACCACCTACTTATTCAAGTGCACGATTTTTTTTAACCATCGTCGATGATTTCACTAGATGCACTGGAGTTTTTTTTTATAGAACACAAATCATTAACTATAATCTTTAATCACATTTGCATATACACAATTTCACATCCATGTTAAAGTCATTCAAACAGATAATGGTACAAAATTTCTTTCCATGCATCAATTTTTTCTTGATCACGACATTAAATGCCAACACACATGTGCCTATACTCCCAACAAAACAGAGTGGTTGAGCGCAAATACCGTCATATCCTCAAAGTTGCACGATCTTTTCTTTATCATTCTAATTTGCCTTTTTTTTTTGCGAGATTGTGTTTTAATCGCAGTTTACCTCAATAACCGCTTACCTTCCCCCATTTTACCAGATAAAACACCCTTTCAGTTATTATACAACCAAGTCCCATGTGTTACACATTTACCTATTTTCGACAGCCTATGTCATGCAATAATGAATCATCCCAAACAAAAATTTGATCCCCGCGCTCGACGGTGTGTTTATTGGATATCCACCTAATCATAAAGGCTACAAATTATATGATCTAACACTGTTTTTGTCAATAGGGATGTGGTTTTTCACGAAACTATTTTTCCTTTTCATGAAACAACATCACCCTCACACTCTTTTGTCCTACCAAATTTGGTCCTTGACTTAGACCATTAAAACTCTACATTTCCTACCACACTACCGAACTCACAATCGGCTTGACCAACTTCACCCGTTGAGCCCATTACCGAACCCATATCCATTGAGCCTATTCTTGAACCTTTGACCATTAAATATTTTGCATCTAATTCATCCCTTGATATTTCTACACAACCACTTCGACATTCTACAAGTCACAAGCATCCTCCTGCATGGCATAAAGATTACTTGTTGCCACCTCTTGCCAATCATTCTACTCCTAGCCAAGGTTCTCTCTCAGGTACACGATATCCACTTTCTCATTTTATTTCTTATTCCGACTTATCTTATGCTCACTGCACGTTTTTAGCTAACATTTCTAAACATAGAGAGTCTTCATCATATGATCAAGCCATTCTTTCTCCCCAATAAAAGGAAGCCATTGGAATCTGAATTATCTGCATTGACAAAAAACAACACCTGAAGCATTGTTTCATTACTAGTTGGCCACAAACCCATAAGATGTCGATGGGTTTATAGAATAAAATACAGGTTCAATGGAAGCATCGAACGATATAAGGCGCGCTTAGTCGCCAAAGGTTACACGCAAGAGGAGGGGAGTATTCTCCTGTGTATAGTAAGTTGTGGAGGTGCAAAGCCTTGCCTTCTGCTTTGCTCACTGCTTGGAGGGTGTTGGAGAATAGGATTGCCTCTAGGGTTAACTTGGTAAGGCGTGGAGTGGCGGTAGAAAATCCTTTTTGTTGTTTGTGTGGGGAGGAGGAGGAGTCGTCTTGTCACTTGTTTTTTGTTTGCAGGTTTGCTTGGCGTGTTTGGTGTCTGTGTTTTAAGTGGCTTGGTGTGTCGTCTGTAATTCACAAGGACCCTAAGTCAATTTTTTCACAATTCAGGATGAGTCAGACTTCTGTTTCGGTTAACGAAGTTTGGGGTACTATTTGGGTTGGCATAGTGAGCGAAATCTGGAAACATAGGAACTCGGTCATCTTCAATAGAGGTGTGGCAGATGTGTCTGAAGTGTTCGCTTCGGTGCAAGTAAATGTATGGTCTTGGATTTTATGCAAAGTCTCATTTTGCTTATTTTCCTTATTCTAGTTGGGTTTTAAATCCTCTGGCTTGTATGAGGTTGATTCATTAATGTTGGTTAGTGTTGGTATGGTTATCCCTTTGCTAATTTGGTAGGTGTTCTAATAGGAGATTGGTGTCAGGTATTTTTGTATAAGGGTTGGACCACCCCTGAAGTGGTTCCTATTTATTTATTTATTTTTATTGCTGATAAAAAAAATGATAAATCAGGTAATATGCTATAAATCTGGTAAATATACGATACATCAGGTAATGATATTTTATCAAGATACGTTTTTTATCAATATATCATTCACTTTTATACAGAGGACTTATTTGATCATCGGAGAACCTTTTGCAAGTTTACTCCTGATCGAGTACTAGATAACAAGTACGAATAGGAATGAGAGGGAGGAGCGACCGAATCCCAGAGAACGAACACAAGAAAGAGGGCGAAGAATAAGCAACTGAGAAATGAGAGACAATTGTTCAAGCCGGTAGTAGATACTATATAAACCCTATACACGTACAATTATCTTAAACTTAATTATTTTAAAATATAAAATATGTATGCATGTAACCTTGAAGAATAAATTGGTTCTTTAGTACAATTTTAAAAAGTAAAACAAATTGTTTAAATTTATTAGAGCAAAATGAAAATTATTTTTAAAAAGTATATATTTTTTAAGTAGTCAATTAAGTGTACTAGCCGAATCAATCGTTTACCATAGATGGGTTTCCAATTTTTTAAAACTAAAATTGTTATAAAAATTGATTAAAATATATTAGACTTATATATTTTTGTTTTAGGGTCAACGATTTGACTTTTTCTCACCTCTTCCTTTTTTTTTATCAGCAATAAAATAAATAAAGAAATAGGGACCACTTCAGGGGTGGTCCAACCCTTATACAGAAATACTTGACATCAGTCTCCTATTAGAATGCCTACCAAATTAGCAAAGGGATAACCATACCAACACTAACCAATGTTAATGAATCAACCTCATACAAGCCAAAGGATTTAAAACCCAATTAGAATAAGGGAAATAAGCAGAACGAGACTTTGCATAAATCCAAGACCATACCTTTACTTGCACCGAAGCGAACACTTCAGACACATCTGCCACACCTCTATTGAAGATGACCAAGTTCCTATGTTTCCAGATTTCGCTCACAATGCCAACCCAAATTGTACCCCAAACTTCGTTAACCGAAACAGAAGCCTGACTCATCCTGAATTGTGAAAAAATTGACTTAGGGTCCTTGTGAATTACAGACGACACACCAAGCCACTTAAAACACAGACACCAAACACGCCAAGCAAACCTGCAAACAAAAAACAAGTGACAAGACGACTCCTCCTCCTCCCCACACAAACAACAAAAAGGATTTTCTACCGCCACTCCACGCCTTACCAAGTTAACCCTAGAGGCAATCCTATTCTCCAACACCCTCCAAGCAGTGAGCAAAGCAGAAGGCAAGGCTTTGCACCTCCACAACTTACTATACACAGGAGAATACTCCCCTCCTCTTGCGTGTAACCTTTGGCGACTAAGCGCGCCTTATATCGTTCGATGCTTCCATTGAACCTGTATTTTATTCTATAAACCCATCGACATCTTATGGGTTTGTGGCCAACTAGTAATGAAACAATGCTTCAGGTGTTGTTTTTTGTCAATGCAGATAATTCAGATTCCAATGGCTTCCTTTTATTGGGGAGAAAGAATGGCTTGATCATATGATGAAGACTCTCTATGTTTAGAAATGTTAGCTAAAAACGTGCAGTGAGCATAAGATAAGTCGGAATAAGAAATAAAATGAGAAAGTGGATATCGTGTACCTGAGAGAGAACCTTGGCTAGGAGTAGAATGATTGGCAAGAGGTGGCAACAAGTAATCTTTATGCCATGCAGGAGGATGCTTGTGACTTGTAGAATGTCGAAGTGGTTGTGTAGAAATATCAGGGGATGAATTAGATGCAAAATATTTAATGGTCAAAGGTTCAAGAATAGGCTCAATGGATATGGGTTCGGTAATGGGCTCAACGGGTGAAGTTGGTCAAGCCGATTGTGAGTTCGGTAGTGTGGTAGGAAATGTAGAGTTTTAATGGTCTAAGTCAAGGACCAAATTTGGTAGGACAAAAGAGTGTGAGGGTGATGTTGTTTCATGAAAAGGAAAAATAGTTTCGTGAAAAACCACATCCCTATTGACAAAAACAGTGTTAGATCATATAATTTGTAGCCTTTATGATTAGGTGGATATCCAATAAACACACCGTCGAGCGCGGGGATCAAATTTTTGTTTGGGATGATTCATTATTGCATGACATAGGCTGTCGAAAATAGGTAAATGTGTAACACATGGGACTTGGTTGTATAATAACTGAAAGGGTGTTTTATCTGGTAAAATGGGGGAAGGTAAGCGGTTATTGAGGTAAACTGCGATTAAAACACAATCTCGCAAAAAAAAAAGGCAAATTAGAATGATAAAGAAAAGATCGTGCAACTTTGAGGATATGACGGTATTTGCGCTCAACCACTCTGTTTTGTTGGGAGTATAGGCACATGTGTGTTGGCATTTAATGTCGTGATCAAGAAAAAATTGATGCATGGAAAGAAATTTTGTACCATTATCTGTTTGAATGACTTTAACATGGATGTGAAATTGTGTATATGCAAATGTGATTAAAGATTATAGTTAATGATTTGTGTTCTATAAAAAAAAACTCCAGTGCATCTAGTGAAATCATCGACGATGGTTAAAAAAAATCGTGCACTTGAATAAGTAGGTGGTTTATGAGGATCCCAAATATCATAATGTAAAAATCAAATGGACGTTGTGTATTTATTGCACTAGAAGTAAAAGGCAGTATTGTTTGTTTAGCAATGAGACATATATTGCAATAATTGTGAGTAGACATATTGAAAGAAAATAATAAAGATGACAGTTTTAAACAGGATGAAGACTGATGACCAAATCTCATATGCCAGAGATATGTGTTGCTGAAAAAATTAAAAGGGTAAACAATTTTTTAAAGTTTTCATGTAATAAAGACCACCTTGTTGTTCGCTCAAGCCAATTATCCTCCCCGTTGCCAGATCCTGCAGGATACAACCATTTGGAAGTAAGACAATACAACAATTTAGAGCTTTAGTGAGTTTACTTGCTGAAATAAGATTTAAATGAAAAGACGGGACACATAAAACATGCTCTAATTTGATATCCCTATTAAATTGGATGGTCCCTTTGGATGTGATTGGGGTTGTTGAGCCTATAGGAAGGTTTACCAAAAAACTGGTAATGGAGTTGAATTAATAAATAATTCTTGATTTGAAACAATATGATCAGTTGTTCCACTGTCCAAAATCCATGGTTTTGTGAAGACAAAATTGACTGAAGTATTAAAGTTCATGAGAAAACCTACTACATTTGCGTAAACATCATGGTTACACAAATTAATCATCGACAATTGTTTTTGTGTCTCTTCCTGTATAATTAATGAATATGTATGTTTAATGTTAGGCAAGGGAGACATAATCAAAATATTAGATCAGATACCTATATATGTGTCATTGAGACCCATAAGAAATTGCATTAAACAATCTTCTTTCTTCTCATCATTGTGTGCTTTCATTTGATTACACGACGAGTATGAGCAATATGTGTCTAACTTGTCCCAAAGGCTCTTGATTTTTATGTAATATGATGAAACATACATCGTACCTTAGTACCTTGAGTAATTGTGGCAATGACTTTCTGTATCTGAAAAATTGCACGAGTCATTGATTTACTCCAAGTTAGATTGTTTGAGTCATTCAATTTCTCTGGGACAAGTAGGTGTTTGGGTTGATATCAATGATGTACGTAGTATGAATTTGATGTATCTGTAACTACATCTGTGGAGTTCTCAGTAGACATGATTGTCAAGGAAAAAAAAGGGCGAAAGAAAATTTTGTAAAGTCACTAAAAAGTGTTCTATTGTCGATAAAAAAAAGTGTTCTAATACCATGTCAAATTTTATGGAAAAAATGTTTTTGTATATTCATTCATCGCATGCCTAGTGTTTATATACAATAATATTGGAGAGATATGTTCCATAAAATTCAATACTCCATGTATTATGCTTATCTATCAACAATTACACCAAACTATTGTTTTACTTTTACCACGTATATTATACATTGATACACTTTCTATATACATCTATATATAGAAAATATAATAACTCCAATACTAATAACTAATTACTTTTTATCTTTAAAATTATTTTTTATTTAATATTTTTTTTTAGCGTACGATAATAGAACAGTGAAAAGGAACTAAATCTAACGTAAAAATTAATGCATGTGTTCAGTTACTTTTTTTATCAGCATTAAATTAAAGGTGTTCAATTATTATGCCACAAGACATTTTTTTATATATGTCAGTAATTGTGTATCTCAATTTCTAGAATCAAAAATCTGGTGAGTTTTATATATATTATACCTCCTTGTTTATTGATAAAAAAATTCTGGTAAAAGTTGAAAATTTTAGCTTTAATGACGACAATGCTTAATACATGTTAACTAAAAATATGATAACTTTTTTTTTCTTCTATTCTTACCCTACAACTCCAATTCTATATATTTTATGTTCCTCTCATATTCTTGTCCACACACTATCTCTCTTTCTCCATTCCTTATTAGAAATAGAAAGGAGTGACGCCTTCGGCATAGTTTGATGGCAGAAGAAAACATGAAGCAGAATTCTTCAGTTAAGGTATGAGTTCTCAAGCTTGCATAGAACTTTTTCCTGCTGTACGTTCCTCTTTCTTTTTCATCATCATATCACTATTACTTGTTATTACATCTCTTATAGTTACTTCTTTACTTTTGTCTCTCTTTCTATAACCTCAATCTACCCATAAATGAAATAGTTATCCCAATCCTTATACAAAATTTCAAGACTACATCCTCTAAAGGCTAGACCCAACCCTTCGTACTAAACCTTTATACCTGTAAACTAGCAAAGAGGAACCAGCCAGGCAACCCATCAAAGGGCATGAGAGCCTAAACCCAACCAACCAAGAGGTAGCCTAACAAAAAGCCAAACCTATGCCTACAGATCTGCTATGAGTTGGTGATTGGAAGATCCACAACCAACCAACACACTAGAGCAACCTCAGCACACAAGAACCTCAAACTTGTTTTGGGCCTTAGATGTTTAGTTTTGGTTCTCCAAATAAAGCGTAGAGGTTTCATTGCAACCCTATTTTGATGTCTTTGGCTTGTTCAGAGGGTAGATCTAACTTTTTCGGAACTGGGACCTATTTTCCCTCGTCTTGTTATCGACTTATAGGTGCATTAGGGTTTTTCTTTTCGTTGTAGATGGCTGAACTAAACCCTTTTTCTTCGTTTATGGGATTTCAGTTCTATTTCCCTATCTCTCTCTTAATTGTTTCCCGTTTCATGAATTAAAATTGCTATATTCGCAGAGGGTTGTTTTATTTATTAATCTTATGTTGTAGGCACCAAATTCCGAACTTGAAGCTTCAACAACCAGGCCCAAAAACATGTCCATGGAATATGCAGGTATATATACTCTTCTTTTACATGAATGGACTCATTAATATTTACAAATTGAATAATCTCAGTCTTCTCCTTGCTGGAATCCGTTCATCAACTTCATTCAAATTTGCTTCAGTGGAAGAAGAGTAATCCTTGATCACCTTATTGTTCTTCAAACTGGCAAAACTTTGTGATTTATCTACTTTATTCATTTCTATTTGCAGAAGTCTCCTTGAAGGAGCCAACTCGTGAAGCTTTGCCATCCGTCAATTCTCCTGAATTTGTGTTTTCCTTCGTTAGCACAGCTCTATCTGCTGTTATCTATGAGCTCATCTATGTGCTCTTTTTGCTGCTTGTATTCGCAGTTCGTCTTCTAACTTTTTCTCTAACTGCAACTTCCAATTGGCTGTTGAAAACCATGGAGAAATTAAACGGCAAGGGAAAGGGAAAGGGAAAGGGAAGAGAGAGCGATGTTGATCGTGGAGAAACCAACAACTTTCTGGAAACTAGTTTGAGTGGGAAGGATGAAGAGACAACACAATCAAACAGCGTGATCAATGAAACCAATAACCCTAACCAACGTGAAAACAACAAAGAGGATCACAGATCCGAAACTACCAATTCTGTTGACTGTGGTGAAATTCTTGAGTCATTTAACAACACTCGCGGCGGGAAACAAGATTGCAGTAATTTGAAGGTTAAGAGTACTACAAGTAAATATTCCTGTAACAACCGCGGCTTGGGCTCACAAGTTCTCAAGCAGGCAAAGATTTCGGCTTCTGAAATTGTTGGTTCCTTAAACAACGAGAGCTCAAACTTACAAACTTTGGACTCTGCAAATATTGGCAATACTTACAACGGCAGTGTTCCAATTATAGGTTCCTTCAACAATGGAGAGAACGGAACCCAAAACTTCGATGGTTTCGAATATACAACGAACACCAAAAGTCCTGATTAACTTACAAGAGAGAGAGAAAGCATAGTATATGATAATAATTTCTCATTGATGATAGTTATGCAATTTCTTTATCATGTATGGAGACCATATTTATCGTTGGTATGCATGGGACACCATATAGAATTGTTCCAAGTTAATAGCTACATGCTCTACTCTTCTCTTCTTTTCTTTTTTTTATCAGCAAAGAATAAATAAAATAAAATGAGACACTTCAGAGATGTTTCAACCCTTATACAAAACCCCAAAAATAAGTTTCCTAGAACCCTACCAACTGAGGATCCAACAAATATTGTACTACAGATCAAGATAAAATCCCAGACAAAGATAAAGAAACCCAACAAATACAGTTATATCACCCCACTAGAGAGAGGTCACACCCTCAAACAAGGACATGCATCCAACAACTAAATAAGGTCTTTGTCATCATGCTGGAGGACCTTACCCAAGAGTCAAACTCAATAAACCAATACAAGACACACCATCCAACAACTAAGTCATAACTTTGTAACAGGCTGAGTTGTACCAAAAACCCAAGTGTTAACAACGACAAACCGATGCTTATGAGAAGGATACCTAAGCCAAAAATATTCTATAAAATACACATAACAACCTCCCAAACTAGCCACAATAGGAACCAGCCACATAACCTTTTGCCACAGTTCAAACATGCTCTACTCTTCTTTCCCATATGATTTCACTGGTTTCAGTTTCACACATTTTAAAATGTACTTGACAAGTTATAAACCATAGGTTGATTAAGGATTCATCTAAATGTAACTAGTTTTAGTTCAATCAAAATTAAATCTGTTGTTTTATCAGTTGGAAGTAGTGGGAGTGGGACAAACTTTTGGACAATAGGTCGAAGGATTTAGGTAACCTTATAGTTATATATTATATTGTATAATATATTTATTCAGCTGATTAAAAGAAATAAAATCTCAGATCGAATCCTGTGAATAGGGGCCACTTGTGAGATTAGGGACTAATGAAGATGACTAGGATTTAGGTATAGGAACTGATGTTGGAAATTAGTTGGTGAGGATAATTTAATTTTAAATTGACTAAACTAATTTAAATTTTAAAAACTCTATCAAGGATTTTGATTTATTTTTTTCACAATTCTCACTTTCTTAATTTTATCTCTATTTTCATTTTCAATGCTAATAAACTGTCACAATACATTTTCCACTTACCAACTGTTATCTTCTCATTCATTCACGCAACTAATTTACAATGCAAGAAAAGTGAAATCACATATCAAATGTACGAATAATTTTTTTATAAATAATACATGACACACTTATACAGTATAAATCTGCTATTTATAACTTTTTATATAAAAGAAATAAGTTAGATATCTCAATACACTTGTATAAATTTTAACATCATTGCTTTTATAGTGGGTAAGAATATTAACCATTTCCTTTTTCCCAGAAGTTCTTCTTCTTTATAGTATAATTTTTTAATATATTATTTTGGGATTACCTACAAAAATATTAGTAACAATTAAGTGAGAATGGGGATTCATGTAAGCTTTAGCAGTAGCTAAATCCTATAATCTCATTGAAATTATATATATATATATATATATATTATTAAGTTGGTTTAATTAAGTTTTAAGTTTTTCGTTAATTTTGATATTTTTAATTGAATTTTTATTAACAAAAATTCTATTGAATAATCGTGTCATTTTATTTAACTGTCTACGGGTATTAATACGAAGTTTATTATTAATATAAAATGAATCAGCTCACCTAGATTAATGGTGGTGACGTGAACAATCATTGGAAGTGATAACATAAAAGTCATGAAGGAGTATAACGATTCTCCAATATGTTCTCAATAAAAACAATAAAATTCATTTATCATTTTATATTAACTACAATATGCAATAGTATGTGGGAGATATGTCACCAGAAATCTTTAAGGTTTTGTAAGGTTTTGAGAAGATAAGTGGGTGAAGAATGGAGATTTAAAGACTAAGTTTCCAAGACTTTACTCCATGTCCACAAATAAAGAGTGTAAGCTATACCAAGTTGGATGGAACTGGAAGTTTGATTGGAGAAGGTGGAAAATGAATCAAGTGGATCAATTGATGGTGTTGTTGAAAAATAAGGAAATGGATATGGCAGGAGTACGAGAAAAGGGAAGATGATAAATGGATATGGAGGGAGGGAAGTTAGCAAGGTATACTTAAGGAAAGATTTAGAAAGTGAAGGTCTTTGTTTCTACCTTTATGGAAAATAAAAACCCTCACTCTACACAAGTGAATGTTTGGAGAATTCTTGAAAAAGTAGTAGAAACAAGGGATAATTTGGTAAGAGGAGGAGTTGTCTTGGAAAGTAGCATATGTGTTATGTATGGAGAGGAAGGAGATGGTATCCCATTTGTTTTTCAATTGTAAAATGAATTTTGTATCCAATATGTATATGAGAAAAAAAAACCCACATCAACAATAAAAAACATATGAAAAGAGTTTCACCCACTAGACAAAATAATTCATCTAAACAAACAAATCAGAAGGAAAAAAAAATTATAAAAAAATCGTGAAACATATAAGTGTGGAATCGTGAAACGTTATAAAAAAATTATAAATTTTTTAAAAAAAAACTAAATAATTTAAATATAGACGAAGAGCTAAGAGAACAGTTAGCTAATCTTCTCTTCGTAAAATCTGAATTCGAAAGTGAAAAAGAAAATGAAGATATAGAAATAAAAAATGTCTCTCATTCTTTATTTTAATATTTCCTCAAAACTTACCTCATTAACTTTGCTATTATTATTATATTGAGAGTATAATTCAATACATAATTTAAACATCCTAAAAATCTTTACAATTGATTTTTTATTTTTAATATATATATATATAAAAGACTTCAGTGATTGGAAGGATACCTCTATTTGTGTGGATAATGGTGTGTACTACGAAAACTTATCAGAACCACATGTTCTTCCTCGCATGATCTGTTTTGGCTGTGGACCATGTCCTTTTTGCTGCTTTTCTTTTGTCGGTAGCTGTTTTATGATACCAGTGCTACAGAGAGGTGGTTTTCTTAAGTTCTTCAATTTCCACGAATTTTCTACGAAACTGCAACCCCATAAAAGCTCCAAAATGCAGAATTACACCTTTACAAAACTTATTTTAATTTTATTAAGTGTTTAGGTACGGCTATTCTAACTTCTCCCTCGTACACTTTCCAAAATTTCCAAATTTGCCGAAACCAGATTTTCAGCCAATATGTTCGCGAAAGTAAATATTCGCAAAAAAGTTCAGTAAATTTCATTCAAAGGACAAACAAATTTAAAATTTTCAAAAAAAAATGCAAGAATCTATCCAGAGGTTTGGTTTTTCAAAACTTAAAACTGCAAAAATATATAACCACAGGAAAATCAATCATGCAACTTCAGGCAAAGCAACATATATGCTCTTATTTAACACAATATTTTCATGAAGAATAGGAAATCTTCCCTTAACCTAGAAGCAAACAAGTTGTGAAGCCTTTTGGTATGGCGAAAATGGAGAATCTTGGAGAAATCTTCTCGAATGGAAGCAACATATACATAGCACCACCAACTAGGATTTTCTTGGACAAAAATCAAAGTATTAAACATGGTTAGAGAGGGTTAGCCAAGGAAGGAGTAGAAAATAATTGAAGTACTCACCAAAGAACTTTAGGATCCAAGCACTGAAAGGAAGGAATAAAAGTTTTGTTTGAAGGTTCGTCTTAACCTTGGACTGTTGGAGACTATGAAAATAAATTAGCTATGTTGAAGATATATTCGTCCAAATTTTTTGGGGAGGCGGACAGTTGGGTCTGGAAGATTGGGGAGAGTCAAACTTTCTCAGTCAACTCTGCCTATGTTCAGGTAAGGCGGGTTTGAGGATGGGAGTATTCTCCTGTGTATAGTAAGTTGTGGAGGTGCAAAGCCTTGTCATCTGCTTTGTTCACTGCTTGGAGGGTGTTGAAGAATAGGATTGCCTCTAGGGTTAACTTGGTAAGGCGCGGAGTGGCGGTAGAAAATCTCTTGTGTTGTTTGTGTGGGGAGGAGGAGGAGTCATCTTGTCACTTGTTCTTTGTTTGCAGGTTTGCTTGGCGTGTCTGGTGTCTGTGCTTTAAGTGGCTTGGTGTGTCGTCTGTAATTCACAAGGATCCTAAGTCAAATTTTTCACAATTCAGGATGAGTCAGGCTTCTGTTTCGGTTAACGAAGTTTGGGGTACAATTTGGGTTGGCATTGTGAGCGAAATCTGGAAACATAGGAACTTGGTCATCTTCAATAGAGGTGTGGCAGATGTGTCTGAAGTGTTCGCTTCGGTGCAAGTAAAGGTATGGTCTTGGATTTATGCAAAGTCTCGTTCTGCTTATTTCCCTTATTCTAATTGGGTTTTAAATCCTTTGGCTTGTATGAGGTTGATTCATTAACATTGGTTAGTGTTGGTATGGTTATCCCTTTGCTAATTTGGTAGGCATTCTAATAGGAGACTAATGTCAAGTATTTCTGTATAAGGGTTGGACCACCCCTGAAGTGGTCCCTATTTCTTTATTTATTTTATTGCTGATAAAAAAAAAGGAAGAGGTGAGAAAAAGTCAAATCGTTGACCCTAAAACAAAAATATATAAGTCTAATATATTTTAATCAATTTTTATAACAATTTTAGTTTTAAAAAATTGGAAACCCATCTATGGTAAACGATTGATTCGGCTAGTACACTTCAAACCGCTAATTGACTACTTAAAAAATATATACTTTTTAAAAATAATTTTCATTTTGCTCTAATAAATTTAAACAATTTGTTTTACTTTTTAAAATTGTACTAAAGAACCAATTTATTCTTCAAGGTTACATGCATACATATTTTATATTTTAAAATAATTAAGTTTAAGATAATTGTACGTGTATAGGGTTTATATAGTATCTACTACCGGCTTGAACAATTGTCTCTCATTTCTCAGTTGCTTATTCTTCGCCCTCTTTCTTGTGTTCGTTCTCTGGGATTCGGTCGCTCCTCCCTCTCATTCCTATTCGTACTTGTTATCTAGTACTCGATCAGGAGTAAACTTGCAAAAGGTTCTCCGATGATCAAATAAGTCCTCTGTATAAAAGTGAATGATATATTGATAAAAAACGTATCTTGATAAAATATCATTACCTGATGTATCGTATATTTACCAGATTTATAGCATATTACCTGATTTATCATTTTTTTTATCAGCAATAAAAATAAATAAATAAATAGGAACCACTTCAGGGGTGGTCCAACCCTTATACAAAAATACCTGACACCAATCTCCTATTAGAATACCTACCAAATTAGCAAAGGGATAACCATACCAACACTAACCAACATTAATGAATCAACCTCATACAAGCCAGAGGATTTAAAACCCAACTAGAATAAGGAAAATAAGCAAAATGAGACTTTGCATAAAATCCAAGACCATACATTTACTTGCACCGAAGCGAACACTTCAGACACATCTGCCACACCTCTATTGAAGATGACCGAGTTCCTATGTTTCCAGATTTCGCTCACTATGCCAACCCAAATAGTACCCCAAACTTCGTTAACCGAAACAGAAGTCTGACTCATCCTGAATTGTGAAAAAATTGACTTAGGGTCCTTGTGAATTACAGACGACACACCAAGCCACTTAAAACACAGACACCAAACACGCCAAGCAAACCTGCAAACAAAAAACAAGTGACAAGACGACTCCTCCTCCTCCCCACACAAACAACAAAAAGGATTTTCTACCGCCACTCCACGCCTTACCAAGTTAACCCTAGAGGCAATCCTATTCTCCAACACCCTCCAAGCAGTGAGCAAAGCAGAAGGCAAGGCTTTGCACCTCCACAACTTACTATACACAGGAGAATACTCCCCTCCTCTAACCCGCCTTACCTAAACATAGGTAGAGTTGACTGAGAAAGTTTAACTCTCCCCGATCTTCCAGACCCAACTATCCGCCTCCCCAAAAACCAACTTCACCTCTTGCAGACTCTGAAACAGTTGTTCCACCAAAGACTTCTCCTAGTCGAAAAAGGATCTACGCCAGTCCAAATTCCACACCCATTCACCATTATACCAATACCCAAGTTCAACCATTTTTGCGTTTTTGGCCGAGCTTAGAGAGAAAAGTCTCGGAAAAACTCCCTTCAAAGTACCACAGCTCAACCAGCTGTCCTCCCAGAAAGAAATCTCCTTACGATCCCCCACTTTCCACTTAAACCCATCTTCAAAACTTCTACCCCATTATCTTAAATGACAACTGATTTATCATGTATCTCTTTATTTTCTATTAATGTAACCAATTTGTTTGGTCGCTACTGATACTGAATGACGTGGCTCACTCGGCTCCAACCGGTATAATAATGATTGTTAATAACTACCATAACATTTAAATTAATTATTTTACGTCACAATGTTTATGTTAATTAGTTTATTACAAAAATAACTAATATAAATATTTTGGTGCTTAGCTCTCACTATAATAACTAGAATTTCTTAAAAAAGAGTAATACAAAAGAATTAATGTTAGTTGCAATCATACCAACACTAATGCACTGGATCTCATCAGAACCTCGTAGTTAAGCATGCTTAGGTGAGAGTATTACTAGGATGGGTGACCTTCTGGGAAGTCCTCGTGTTACACTTTTTTTTTTTGTATTTCTTTGCTGATAAAAAAAACAAACACAAAAGAATTAATGTTCAAATACCTAATCTTCAAATTAAATTCAACCAAAAAAATTAATAACTATAATATATAAATCAATTATCTTAATTACTTGTAATACTAAAATAAATAATTTGATGTTGAGTAACATATATAGTAACAACATAAAGTAGTAGAAATTATTTTTCTCTCTTACTTTTTCTTTCAAACACTAAAAAAGAGTAGAAAAAAAAAGAAGTATTTTTGATGTGTCTTAATAAGAGACTCCTTTATAATAAAAGAGCAAGCACTAAAGTAAATTATCTCTAATTTAAGACTTATTTTCTCACATTCTTCCACTTAATATTTTGATCAAATTAATCAAATCTTCATGCTTTATTCTTGGTCATTCATGTTGTTTATTTTCGATATGTCATAATAGAATCAAACCTATTTATAAAGTTGTCATTGTTTTTTTCTATATATTAAAAGAATATATTAATATTCCATGTAATATATTAATATACCACCTATTTAGAATCAAACATATATAAACTAGTTATTGTTAATCGATTTTGTCATAACATTTTTTAGGTTTTCAGAGTGTGAATCTCTTGCATCCAGAATTTATTCCTCTACTATTTCTCAAAAAGAGTAGTAGTGAATACTTATGTAAATCTAAACAAATAGTCAATATTAAATCTCCTTTTACACTACAAGAAAAATATTAAATAGAAACTAATTTTAGAGAAAAAAAAACAATTAGTTACTATATTAACTAAATTAGATATTATTTTATAGACTAACAAATTATTGATATCTAAAGTAGTTTCTATTATTAATAAAAATAATTATAAATTAGTTTCTAAAGTGTTATCTAATAGGGGTGGTTTTAATAAAAGAGAAATACCCTATTGCTTATTTTAGTGAGAATTTGAAGGGTAATAATCTTAATTATTTACCTATAATAAGAAACTTATATGCCTTAGTTACATTCTTGCAAAATTGGACTTTTTACCAAAATAAATTGTGATTCATAGTGATTATGAGTTCCTGAAACATTAGAAGGGTCAATGCAATCTTAACAAAAGACATGTTAAATAGGTGGAGTACATTGAGAAATTCCCTTATGTGATTAAACGTATGCACGGAAAAACTATTATCGTGGTTGATGCTTTGTCTAGAAGATATATCTTGCTTATAAATTTGGAAACAATAGTTTTAGGCTTTGATCACATTAAGGAGTTTTATCAAAATGATTATAACTTCTCTCAAATTTTTATGAATGTTCTAAAGGATCATGCATAGGGTTTTTCATACATTTAACATTTCATTTTAGAGATAAAAACTTTTACATTCCTAAGGGATCTTTAAGACAACTTTTCATTGAAAAGGAACGTGAAGGTGGACTTATCGAGTACTTTGGTGTAAATAAAACTAAAGATTTTGAAAGAACATTTTTATTGGCATTACATACAAAAACAAGTTTCAAAATTTTTGGGAAAAATGGACAAGAACAAATTCTTACTATATAGTTTGTACACACCCTTTCCATTTCCTAACATTGTTTAGCAAGATTGAATTTTGTTCTTGGATTGTCAAGATTAAGGAATGGACATGGCTTTATCTTTATGGTTGTGGATAGGTTTTAAAAAATGACTCAATTTATATCATGCCAAAAATTTGATGATGCGTGTTTTATTGCTAATTTATTTTTCAAAGAAGTGGTTTGATGACATGGACTTCATAGGAGTATTGTTTCTAACCAAGACTCTAAGTTCCTTAGTCAACCACAAATAGATGGTCAAACAAAAGTGGTTAATAAAACTTTAATTCAACCTCTAAGATGCATGATTTCTAAAAACAGAAAAGGTGGGAAATACATATACCTCACATTGAGTTTGCATACAATGGAGTTGATGAAACTCTGATTGACAGAGGATGTAGTAAGTCAGTCCAACCTTCTAGGAGGATGACCAAGAACATGATACAAAACTCGAAGCTTGGTCAGGCACATCCCATTATTCCTCAGAGGATCCTTAGGAGAAGAACACTTGAGCATACCAGAATATCAATTGTTCTTTATTTTAGTCTTTTTATAAGATATGATTAAATGTAATAAATTGGGCTCACATTGGCACAAGAAAAATAACCTACCTTAGGCTTCTAGAAACCCTAGTTAGAGGAGCACATGTGGTCACACTTCCCACATTAAGCACATGCTCAAATGCGAAAAGCATGACCCTTCTAGATCCACTTTTTTAGTAGCACGAAATTAGGGAGTTTAATCATGTTTAATTTGAATTTAAAATTCCCTCCACTCTTTAAACCTCACGACACCTATGCTTTAAATAGGTGGTCTTGCTCATTGTAAATAAAAACACATTTTGAGTAAAGAAACTTTGTTTGAGTGAATTTCTGATTATCTAGTTTTCTTTGAGTCTTATCTTGGCAAAGATGCTTCAAGTGGTGGCTCCCTTCATTACTTATCTTGGACTCCTCCTCCTCCAAGTGGCATGACTCTTTCATCTCTCCATCTCCATGGATGCCTTCAAACATCTAAGTTCTTCCTTCTTAGTCTCTAAATTTCTCTCTTTTATTTATGTAAACTCTTATTCTAATGTCCTTTAATTTCTTATTTTTCCGCTTGCATTATAATTCCTTGTGTGAATCATCTTCCCTTTGCTCTTTGAATAGAATCTTCACACTTACTTAACCACTTTGTTAAGTTTGTGTCCAGTGACAATCCTCACTAAGTCATCACCTCATCTTGCTACAAAATACTAATCAAAGTGAAATTAATAACTCAATGTGTGAGTCTACTAAATCAACTCATATAAGTAGTAATTCATTCTACTACTTCCCACACACCTTTTGAGATTGTTTATGGGTTTAATCCTTTGACCACTCTTGACTTATGTCCTCGTCCTACTCAACAAGACCTGATGTGTAGTGATGTAAATGAAAAGGAAAATTTTATAAAAGATCTACATGTAAAGGTCAAAAATCAGATAGAGAGGATGGTGGAAAAGTTTGCGAGACATGGAAATAAAGGAAAGGAAAAAGGTAATCTTCCAACCTACAAATTGGGTTTGGGTTCACTTGGGAAAATATAGATTTTCAATCAAAGAAAATCCAAGTTTCGGGCTAGAAGAGATGGCCTTTTCCAAGTTCTTAAAAGAATAAATTACAATGCATACTGATAAGTGTCAGATTTCAGTAATATTTCATATTAAAATACAAACACTTATGGAAATTAATTGATAAAATAACTATAATATAACCCCTAAGTTATGAATTTAAACCTGTTTACATATTTTGTGATTTTAATTTGAATAAGAACAATTTATTCTCAAATTTGTGTTAGTTTTAGAATTTTAGGGAAGAATGGAGATGAAAGGGCAAAAAGAGAATAGACAAAGCTAAAAAGGGAAAGTCAGAACGCACTAGCACTCACTCAAGCTCGCCTAAACTCGCCCAAGCCAAAAAGCTCCTAGTGGATCTCGCCCAAGTGAGCCCAATCTCACCCAGGCGAGATCACTTCAATGACGTTGGGCCTTTTTTCGTGCAACTCACCCAGACGAGAAGTCACTTAGCTCAAACCCAACTAGGTTAAATATGAGGCTTGAGGCACAAGCCTAGACATCATCGAGTGGATTGGGATAATAAAAGGTGTTAGAAACCCATGAGGAGGCAACCGTCAAGGAGAAACATCCTGAATCTTCTTTTCTTGCTCTCCATGCTTGTAATAACCAACATGAGTGGTTAATTCTACCCTTTGGGATTGGGATTAATCTGTTCAAACTCTTATGTATTGAGGTGATATTTAAATATAGTATTATGTTCTTTATTGATGATTGGTATTGTCATTTTATTTGTAATGCTTGTTTCTATGATTTAAATCCTTAGATTTAACTGGAAAATACTTTTAAGTTTCTAACCCAAATGATAATGCTTAACATATTTGAATGCTAGGAATAGATTTGAAATGTTAATTGCTATCAACGTTTAATCGTAATGATAAGCAGTTTTTATAAATATGCGAGGAATCGATATTTATGAGACTCTTTTAATAATTTTATATGCGAGAAATCGATATAAATTATTTTTATACGGGCATCAATATCAATCAAATGATAGAATATTACCATGCTATTCAAAATACAAAAGAGTAAGAAGGATGAACCCCAATCCCAATTTTCCCAATTGAATCAACAAACTTTATTATTTTGTTTTTTATTTAGTGAATCTTTTACTTGATTATTCAACTGTTCCTTGTGGGTTCGATATCCGTCCTTAGGGACAAATTATTACTTTCGATAACACGGTGCACTTGTCGTAAATAGTCATCACATACAATTGGTTCTTCCGGAGGATTATGCTGTGAGTCATAACTTCAATATTTCTTATATTTCTCTTTGTGACACATGCCTTTTGAATTTGTGGCCAAATTATCTCCAATAGGGGAGGATATATAAATGAAGATAAAGAAGAACTTATTGAGGAAAGAAAAAGAAGAGCTTAAAGGAATTTAAACAAGAAGCATGACAAGGGAGAGATTTCAAAGGAGGCTAACTAGATTTATTTTGGAATCGAATAAAAGTCTCCTTTTGTGAGTTTGAGTTTTCTCTTCTTTTGCTTCAATTCTTATCTTGATAAGTGTTCCCAAATGGTGAATCCTCTTGCACTTATCCTTTGATTGTTGCATTAAAGGTGACGTGTTCTTAATCCCTTTCTCTTCTTAAAACATTTTTACTTTCATTTCTTTACTTGTTATTGCTTTTTACATTGAAAACTATTACATATCTAATGGGTTTCGCCATGGTTTTGTGAATTGTGTCAACTCTTGTAACATCCCTATTTTTACTCATATTTAAAAAAAAATATGCATACACTATGTAATTAACATATAAACATATACAACTATCTCATCCTGTGTTTCAAAATATATCCCTCTTAATAGAGATTTTAATATATACACAAATGTTTAAAACCAAAAACATTCAAAATAAAAATATATTATCCTCTAGTTGCTCATTGAGGAGCTCTAACACCAACTTCATTTGCTCTCGTGTAAGTACACAATCATCACAGATAAAGAAAAACAAAATACAAAACAAAGCACAGGATAAGCTAGCTATTTCTAAATTTTTTAATATAAATTTAACTTTTAGTAATAAACATAATTCGTCAAATTATCATAATTTACACAAAATTATCAAGTGTCTATCAATATTCATCATCCATATTACTCATCTCAGATTTCTGCTGATTCACATACATAGATACTTGACTCTACTTCCGGAAGACTCATGTATTGAAATTAGCATTCTGAGACCTGCATTTGTCATACTACTCGCTATGAAACAACCATGTGCATAATCATCTCAATATTTAATCATCTCATATGACATGGCAAATTCATATGACCTAAAAGACCAAATTATATTTCAAACTGCAGACAAAATCATATGAACCTTCTTCGACTCTCACTAACTGAATAATTTTATCTATGTGATTTCATTATATCAATAGAGTCAGGATCGTCTCATTAACGGGACACTCACAAATCAATACACTCTAATAACAATCTCAACACGATATATCATTTCCTGAAAATACAGTGTTTTGATCACAGTTTCACCTCATTGTATACTTCATTTTAACACATCATTCAATCACATTATATTTTAAACTTTCTAAACAATTCAAATATATATCAAAATTCACTTAACACACATAACTAAGTTCCTTTAATAAAATTTAGAATTTTCACTTAAAAATAATAAGTAATAATAAACTAGGCTTTTAAAGACAAAAATAAAATTTTAATTTTTTTTACTTTTTTTATATTTTTATTCGCTTGAGCGAAAATTTCTCATTTGAACGAGATTGAACTCGAGAGCATCCCATAATTTCCCCATTTTTGCTTGACCGAAATTGGACTAAAAAACACATATGAATTTACCCCATTTTTGCTTTGAGCGAGAGCACATCATATTTTCATTCAAATTGTTATGTTATCCAATATACTAAAAGCAAAGTAACAAATTTCATGTATTCTATAAATCTATAATACCATATATTCAATATCTTTAAACCAAAATCAAACAAACAATACTCATCAACATTATCCTTTAAGTGATTCATCATACTATTTAAATACATTCACTTACTTATTCAAATAAAAAAAATATAATTCTATAACATCTATCATATCTACAATTTCACATTCTAATCTCAATCAAATTCTAATATACTCGAAACCAAGCAATCCTGCAAGAAAACTTGAGATTGGTGACCACATCACCCCCACATTTAGATCTTTTAGCCTAGGATTTTATTGGAAATTAAAAACTAGCTTCCCTTACCTGAGTTTGAGCATGTGCTCACTAAAGGTTCCAAACCTATCAAAAGCTCAATGGTAGCTTAACTTGCACCATATAGTCATAATAAAAAATCTAACTATAATACTAGCACCCTGAGCTAACAAAGACTAATTCTAAAGATAAAATCATCACTTACAATCTTAAAATAAAGGCAAACCTAACCAGATCAAAACTAACTCAAAGGAAAAGGAGACAAAATGAACTTACTATATCTAAGATTTTGATTGAGTAGTCTTATAGTCTTCACTGCCAAGAGTCTAATGGTGGACTCTCATCGTCAAACTGATGAGCGAGGAGGTAAGAATCTTAGAGAGAAGGGAGATAAGAGGAAAATAAAAATTTGAGAGAGATGGTGACTCTTTTAAAATGAAACCTGAATAAATGTATTTCTATTTATATACTTTTTTTCACTTTGATAATAAATTCAAATTCCATTTTAATTTTACCACTTCTACTAAGACTATTATTCTCAGTCCTTACAACTCTTCTTATGTTTTCCATGGATTTCCTTTCTCCGTACCTCTTAAGTTGATCGAGATCCTACAAAGCACATCATACCATTTTGGAAAGGAGAGGATCATGTTATTGCACTCTGGTTTGGATAAATGTTATCAGGATGAGTTTGTGAGTCCGACATGCATTTGACTTCAGTCTCGTCTTTAGATGCTATCAACCTTCTTATGATAAATACAGATGTTTTTGTTAAATTTAAGAGTTCATAATTCTCTCATATGTTGTCTTTTTGAAGAAGATTACTTAAAGGTTTATACCTTCAAAAGCACAAAGGATATGCATAATACTTTTGCTAATGCATATAAAAGGTTTGATGATAAAATCTTCAAGGAAGAATTTTTCTACAATAGAGATCCCAAATTTGAACTAGAAATTGAGACAGGTGACATTTGTCTTATAAATAACACATGCATCATCCGATTATCCATAAGATGAATCTGATGATGTGGTAAACTTCTCTAACTCAAACTTTATTTTTAGAAGCTTACCATATATTTCTTTCAAACATCACTTACAACAACAAAAACAAAAAAAAAAACAAAAATACTAATAAAAAGAAAAAAAAAATAAGAAAACAACAACTTACATTTAGCTTTCAATCCATTCAAACTCTGAAATATACTCTTATTCCTCATCACACATATTTCTACATCATACATGTCTCATTTTATTGCACAAGCATACCAATTTGTACATATACTTATCACCAAAAGTATGTACAAGCATCATGTCACACACATGCATCATTAATCTAAGGAACCCATACATTGAATAGATGTAATATTAACTTCCTTATTTATCTATATTGAAGCGTATCTACTTAATAATTCCAACAACCTAATAGAAATCCAATACTCCAACAACCCCAATACAAGTACTATATTTCCTTGAAACCCACTTAGAGAAGAAAAAAAAGTTAAAACCTTGATAAAAAAAAAAGATACACTTAACAAACTTAAATATAAGGGATATAATATAACAAAATAATAGTAGTTAAATTTTTTTAAAATTTAGAGAGTTTTAAAAGAAAGGTTTTAGTGAGAAAAAAAATTTAAAATGGAATAATAGTTAATTTATATTTATAAAATTATATTTATTTAAAGTTCATCTCAATATAAAACTCAAGTCTTATAGCAACAACTATTTGAAAAGTTACTTTTTAATTTTTATCTTTAATAGTGATTTTGAATAAAATATATGAATTTTTCTTAATTTAATTATATGGATACATATATTTTATTTTAATATAAATAATGTAAAATAAAAATAACGTATTTGTATATAAGTAAAATAGAAATAAAACACATATATTTACTTAGTGTTTAATGTTATTATTGTAATATGTCTACAAATATATAAATAAATTGATATTTTTTATATATTTGTAGTTGTTAAATTTATTAAATATAAATAAAACCTTATAAAAAATATTACCGAATACTACATTATTAAATAAACTAAATATGTTTTTTTCCTTGAAATATCGTCGTATTTTAGTTTTATTTCCAATAATTTTTTTAATTTTGTTTTTTATAATTTTTTTAAATCATTGTTACTTTATTTTATTTCTTCTGGTATATTTCTTTTTGTCTTTTTAATAGTAGATTATTTGTTTCTAGTTCTTATCAAATATTTTGAAAAAGAAAATCAAAATGAAAAATTTGACAAAAAACAATAGCATTTTATAGAGATTAAAACAAAATAGGAAAAGACCATAATAAGAATTTACATGAACTAAAAGTAAAAAGAGATGATAGGAATAAAATTAAGTACGATTACCTTTTAGGAATTAAAAAAATATTCAAATATAAATGAAAAGAATAATAAGTAATGTGATCTTAGATTCTAAAAGTGGTAATTAAATAGAAATAAATTATTTAAATATATAAGTTTTTAACCTGTGTATATTAAAATTATCAAATATTTAAATTAATTAGCTGATGTCACGTCTAACATGTCTAACTTGATATGATGTGTCCTCAAGTACTTTACTGAGTACACGTCCTTTAATGACTTAAATACAAGTCAAGAGTCTTTTGATCGTTATTAAAGGAAAAGAAATCAATTTTAAATTTTACTGAGAAAATTTAAAATATTTTATATTTTTCATTTATTTTTTTTGAAAAATGTTGCCTATCCTTTATTCTGGAAATAAAAACTTAGAATTCAAAATAATACATTTAAAAAAAAAATCCGGAAGAGATTTTATGTTTTGGATATAAAAATTCAGAAAAAAAAAATCAAAATCTCATTCTGGATAAAAAAAAAATTTGGAACTGAAAATAATATATTCTGAAACAAATCATCCGGAAGAGATTATTGTATTCTCAGAAAAGGAGTTCTAGAATGTAATTTTATATGTACCTTTTTTAAGAATATTTTTTGTTTTTCTCCTGTGATTGGGTGCAGTAATATGGTACAGGAAACAATTGCCTTTTTCTTTTCTAAAAATTGAATATTTTATTTTATTTTATTTATCTATTTTTCTTTTTTAAAAATTGAATATTTCATTTTATTTATCTATTTATCTTTTAATTTTATTTAATCATTTTTTTCTTCAAAACTAAACACACCGACTGGTTTTATAGAAAGAAAATATATAGATAAAGCTATTTAATTTGAAATAAAAATATTAAAATAAATATTAAATGAAATATGCATTAAAAACGTGTTGGATGCTGTTTTTTTGGGCAATATATTCATTTATAGAAAATTCTAAATGACTTGTGTCAATATTCTTTATCATTGGAATTCATTTTTTAGGAATTCATATTCATAATACTGTTTTAAAATCAGTTGAAAATTAATCTTTTGAGAATGTTGGAGATGTCACATTCATTAGAGATAAAGATATTTTCATTATATATAAATGGGTGCAAACTTCACCTCATGAGCCAGTTTTATGGAATTAAGTTAAGGTTTAGGAATGTTTTTTGATCTTGTCAGGTCACCCATATCGAACCACCCATAATATGTTATCTCATACACGACGTGAGGGGATAAGGGACCAAATTCTCCATATATATATATATATATATATATATATATTAATTTATCAATTATAATTATTCTATCATATTTATTCTTCCATAAAGGAAAATGAGTTTCATAAAACATCTCTAAGCAAAAATATTTCATATAAAAAAGAGTAAAATCGTTTATCCCACTTTTGTAATCTAGAAAAATATGAGACAAATATGGTATTACATTATAAACCATTTGATATGGTGATTTTATGTAAAACGAGTTTTATTAATTCAATGAATAGAGTGTTTGACAAGATATGACAAAAAACAATGAGGCAATTAAGTTTGAAAAATCAGTGTAAAAGTGACATTCAAAATATGTTGATGTTTACATTCAACAACATTGTCATGTTAAGGTGTTTTTACACAACTAGTTTGATGAAAAATCAATTTTCTATTAAAGAAATCAGCCAGAATAAGCTCAAGTTCATCATCACTTCTTAATACTTTCAAATGAGTATTGAACTGAAACTCAATCATGTTGATGATTTTCATATTTAGTTTTCATTAGACAATTCATGTATATCGGGTAAAATCATCGACAATATTTAAAAGATATTTATTCCTTTCAATAGAAACATGATTCAAAGGACCTCATATTTAAGCATGAAACAAATAAAAAAAATGACTTGATTTAGTAAAGCTAGAAGGAAAAGGTAGTCTATTTTGTTTAGCAAAATGGCATATATCACAAGGATCAACAAAACCTATAGAAATATTTGAGTAATATGAAGACAAAGTTTTCAACCTATCATGAGACAAATGTCTCATTCTAAAATATCAAAGTTTAGCATGATCAACATCTACATAAGATTTACTGATATTAGCAATCTTATTAGGAATAGATGAGATCTTAGTGTCAATTTTACTCATCCCAAATTTGTTTTGTGACATGATAAGTGTCAAATTTTAATAATATTTCATATTAAAATATAGACACTTAAGAATATTAATTTCTAAAATAAGTATAAAATAAATCCTAATTTATGAATTTATACCTTTTTACATATTTTGTGATTTTTATTTGAATAAGAACAATTTATTCCCAAATTTTGTGTTAATTTTAGGATTCTAAAGGAGAATGGAGATGATTGGGCAAAAGGAGAATAATATAAGCTAAAAAGGGAAAGCTTGAAGGCTCTGGCACGCATCAAGCTCACACAAGCCCACTTCATCATCAGGGCATCTCGCTCAAGCGAGCTCATTCTTGCTTGAGTGAGATTGCTCCAACATCGTTGGGTGTTTCGATGTTTTACTTGCTCAAGTGAGCTCTATCACGCTTGAGCGAGAATCCACTTAACCCAAGTTATTTAGGTTAAATATGGGGCTTGAGGCACAACCCTAAGTGTGCAAGATTGAGAGAAAAACATCATTGAGTGACTTGTAACACAATTGGGAGAATAGGAGATGTGAGACATTAGAGGAGGCAGTCGTCAAGAAGAAACATCCTGGATCTTCTTTTCATGTTCTCCATGCTTGTAACCGTCATCATATGTGGCTAATTCTACCCTTTGGGATTGAGAGTAATCTTTTCAAACTCTTATGTATTGAGGTGATATCTAAGCATAATATTTTGTTCTTGATTGATGATTGGTATTATTATTTTGTTTGTAATGTTTGGTTTACCATGATCTAAAATCTTAAATTTGACTAGAAAGTACTTCTAAGGTTATGACCTAAATGATAATACTTAACATATTTGAATGTTAGGAATAGATTTGAAATGTTAATTGCTATCAACGTCTGATCTTAAGGATAAGTTGTTTTTATAAATATGCGAGGAATCGATATTTAGGAAACATCTTAATAATTTTATATGCGAGAAATCGATATTTAGAAAGCTTCTTAATAATTTTATATGCAAGGAATCAATATAAAATATTTTTATACGAGTATCGATATCAATCTAAGGACACAATATTGTCATGCTAATCAAAATACAAAAAAGTGAGAAAGATGAAACTCAATCCCTATTTTTCCAATTGAAACAACAACTTTTTGACTTGTTGTCTTGTTAATCATTGGCGGCATAACAAATCCCAACAAACTTTTGTTATTTTGTTTTATATTTAGTAAATATTTTACTTGATTTTTCAATTATTCTTGTGAGTTCGATATCCGTCCTTAAAGACACATTATTACTTCTTACAGCGCGATGTACTTGCTGTAAGAAGTAATCATGACACCCGATGGATACTCGAAGTCCTCAGTTGATAAAGGTTGTGTGATCTATCTGGTGTACCAATCACTCTCCATGGTTGCTTCTGAAGAATGAAACAAAAAAAAGGTTAAAAAATGATTAAACAATTGAGATTTGTGGTCAATCTTGAAACAGAAATCAAATTGACTTGGAATGAAAGTGCATATAAAACATTAGTCAAAGTGAGTAAGAGAGAGATTTGAATTATACCTAACTGATTGACACTCAATTGATTTCCATTAGGTAAAAAGACTATTATAGGCGAAATACTATGAATGAAGAATATAATATATTTATTGTAGCGTATATGATTTGTAACTCATGTGTCTAATACATAGTGCCTACAAAATTTATTCAATTTGACTAAATTCATTTGAGATGTATTAATATAATTCAAACAAGGGGTTTGAGGAGATGATTGTGAGATTAAAATCATTAAACTGTTGTATTGTTCTTGTTGTTGAGAAATCTGAATGATAAAATTGAACCTTTTTTTTTTATCAGCGATAAAATTGGACTTATTAGCTTCGGAAAGAATAACATGTTCTTAAACCTTAACGAATGTAGTGATATTAACATATATTGTATTGGAAGAAAATTTGATATATAGTCAGTTGTAATTATTTAAAATTTAAAATTATTTAATTTAAAAAATTGAATGATGTTTATATATATATATATATAATGAAATTTTTATAGGGAATAAAATCTGCATTTCTAAAATTACAATTACGAAAAGTAAATTCAATTTTTTTATTATGAAAGTAACGTCATCATGGCAGTGAAGAACTTTCACCAAACCTAGGATAAACATGGTATGAAAATAAAGGGATGTTTGGAGGAAAGTGCAATGACAGGTCACAATGCAACAATATAAACTGTAGTTGGTATAGAGTAGATCCCAAGGGTTAACAATTAAAAGTAGATTTTATAAGCGTCAAGATTCATATAATATAGCAGTGCTTTAGTGGCCGACAGTGACTATGACAACTTTCCATTCACATGTTTTATCATTTATTTTGATTTAAAAGGATGAGTTAATTGACTTTAGAACTTTGTGGTAGAAAAGAGTTTAATCACGTATTTGTCCCACTTTCTTTGTTTTCACATGGATGATTCATTCTCTCCATAGTTTTATTTTATCAAACTGCTTAGTATCTCTTACGTACATATTATTTTAATAAAATTAAACCAAAGTTATCTTCAAAAATAATTATTAAATAAAAATTAATTTTAAATATAAAAATAATTAATTATTGCATTGACTAAATTAGATACTCTTTTATTGAATAATTTTTTTATCTAAAATAATTTTTATTATTAGTAAAAAATTATAAATTAGTTTTTAAATTGATATTTAATTAGTTATTACACTAAGGAAAATGAGTTTTAATGAGGTTATATTTAGCGTTTTTGACGATTTTAACCCCGTTAAGTGTGTTTTTTGCGATTCTTCTAGCAGATTCAGTGTCGTTAACGGATTATCGGACGTTTTTTCGGTTCTCCTAGAAGATCCAGTGTGTAATTCCCAACGGTTTTTTAACTCTTGTTCGCTAATTTTAAAATCTGCAGTATTTCCATCAATTTGTCAAGGCAAGAACTTTATTTATATAGACATCAATAGTCTTTGTGGTTTGCATCTGCAGTAGTTCATATTGGCATCTTAGGGTTTGAAGACGCACCCTCCTGATCTTGTCATCACCTTTATAATTGATTGACAAAATGATTCAAACCTCACTTGCAATTGTTACTCCTTCTATCTGCTCAAAATGTTTCATCATTCATCCCTTGATGGATGAGATACAAAGTCTTATTGCCCTTCTTCTTCTGGTCACGATGTACTACTCGTTGCGTCTCAATTGCATTATCATCTAATGCAGACATTTCACTATCAACAACATCCCTTAACTCATGATAATCAAACAAAACTCTCATCTGCACACACCACCAATTGTAATTTTTTCCATCAAGATAGAGACTGATAATTGGGTAGAGTTCATGATAACAAACGGGCTCTGATACCAGTTGTAGAAACTAATTGAAGGAAATAACAAAAGGCAAAAGGTTGTAGAAATTGATTGACCCTGCACAAAATTGCAAAACTGATACATTCATTTTGATTTACTTCAATAATATATATATATATATATATATATATATATATATAAAATAAAATTACAATCACTGGAAGTTATAAAATGGAAAATACTAATAGCCTGGTAAACTGATCATTAATACAATACTAACAGTAAATAATTTAATATTAATAAAATCTGAATTAATAACCAACAAAAATTAACAAAATGTATTTGATTTTGAATAAAAAAAAGTTAGAAAAGATAAATATAGAAAATAAATAAGTTAACCAAAGAAAAATAGCTGAAAAATATTGAATATTTAATTATTTAACATAATACAAATCAATAAAAAATTAAAAACTATGCAATTTACGAATTCTTTAAAAAAAATAATAGAATGAATTACATTACTATTAAAATTAACTATATTTTTTTACCAAATAAATAAAATTAATTCTTTCCCTTCATCTTTTTGCGACAGACTCGGAAACAATGAAGCCAATGAATAAATAATAGTCACTTGAGAAAAAATGGAAAAATCATTTCTTCTTTTTATTAACAAATTAATTTAGAAAAAGAATAGTATTTGAAGAATTCCAACTCTTTAAAAAAAAAATATCTATTAGATAAGTGGGATTATAATTTCCCACTACATTCTCACCCGCACAAAGGAATCACTAGTGAACCTCTATCTCATCTCCCACTACAAATACGAGAATATTATTTCTATGGTCCAAATTGTTCTATCTTCATCCACATTATTCTCTATATATATAATATTACCATTCTTACTTGGTACAAGCATGTTAAATTGGTGAAAATATAAGTAATCATATTGTGGAGTACATATGTTATTGTACCTGAGTGGAGAGATGGGGCCCAGGCACGGTCGGTTGACGTGGTGCAATTGCTGACGTGTTGACCTTCTTCTCCTCTGGTCGACTGTCCTTTCTTGCTGTCTCCTTTGGTCGGTCGTCCCTTCGTGCTATCAACTTCGGTCGGGCGGGGGAGGGTACCTGCGAAGGCACTCCGACGCTCAAGTAAGTATGAGATTCTAAGCGCAGTTTCGTAAGTGAATGAAAACGTACCTTTCTCTGGCTTGAGCACAGTATTTATAGGATTGCCTAATGGGCTTTCTATCCCTTGGGCTCAGGGTGGTTATGGATATGTCTTGTCAGTCGTGCTCCGGAATACCCGGGGAACATATCTTCTCTAAACGCATATTCCTTATTCTTCGGAGGTGTATCTTAACCACCTTAGCTTGTCACATAAATGCCCTTACATTTATTGTGTATACGGCCGGTCGGCCACGTGCGTTCGTTTCCATTTAGTGTATAAGGCCGGTCGGCCACGTGCGTTCGTCCGGTGCCTACCAGTACACTTGCCCCCCAGGCTCGAGGTGAATAAAAGCCGAAGAGTCGTAATAATTGTTGTGCCTTTCGAGTTGTCAGACATTAAATTTAACGGAATGACGGGACGTTCGCATTATCGAAGAATATTTTCGGTTAGGCATCGGACAAGCGGCCTGCCTGCATGGAGCACCCCTGGAGGACGACCAGTACGACAGAAAAAATAATAGTTGATGGAAAGCTGGTGCCGATCAACCCCGATGATAATTTAAATGAGGAGGCCGAGGGGGAGACCCCTGGCCCACAGCCTGACGCCTCTTTTGAAGAGTTAATGAACAATGTGGCATAGAAAATTGCTGGACCCGACATGTGGGCAATGCACACTTGCATAAATAATTCTGATTACATTAAAGTAATAAGATAATTCTAATGCCGGACGAGGCATAAATAATTCTGATTACATTAGTAATAAGATAATTCTGATGCCGAACGAGGCATAAATAAGTGAATAATTCTGATGCCGAACGAGGCATAAATAAAGGAATAATTCTGATGCCGAACGTGGCATAAAAAAGTCTGATTACGTTAAGGTAATAATTCAGATGCCGAACGAGGCATAAGATTGAGTAAATAATTCGGATGCCGAACGTGGCATAATAATTATGATTACGTTGAGGTAATAATATAATTCTGATGCCGAACGAGGCATAAATAAGTGAATAATTCTGATGCCGAACGAGGCATAAATAAGTGAATAATTCCGATGCCGAACGTGGCATAAAAAAGTCTGATTATGTTAAGGTAATAATTCAGATGCCGAACGAGGCATCAGATTGAGTAAATAATTCGGATGCCGAACGTGGCATAATAATTATGATTACGTTGAGGTAATAATATAATTCTGATGCCGAACGAGGCATAAATAAGTGAATAATTCTGATGCCGAACGAGGCATAAATAAGTGAATAATTCTGATGCCGAACGTGGCATAAAAAAGTCTGATTACGTTAAGGTAATAATTCAGATGCCGAACGAGGCATAAGATTGAGTAAATAATTCGGATGCCGAACGTGGCATAATAATTCTGATTACGTTAAGGTAATAATTCAGATGTCGAACGAGGCATAAGATTGAGTAAATAATTTTGATGCCGAACGTGGCATAAATAATTCTGATTACGTTGAGGTAATAATTCAGATGCCGAACGAGGCATCAGATTGAGTAAATAATTCTGATGCCGAACGTGACATAAATAATTCTGATTACGTTGTAATAATTCAGATGCCGAACGAGGCATATATAAATCCGATAAATTCTGATGCCGAACGAGGCATAAATAATTATTATTACGTTAAAGTAATAATTCTGATGCCGAACGAGGCATATAAAATTCTGACTACGTAAAAAGTAATAATTCTGATGCCGAACGAGGCATATAAAATTCTGACTACGTAAAAAGTAATAATTCTGATGCCGAACGAGGCATATATAAATCCGATAAATTCTGATGCCGAACGAGGCATAAATAATTATTATTACGTTAAAGTAATAATTCTGATGCCGAACGAGATATGAATTGAGTAAAGGACTAGGAGATTTGGATTTTAATTTAGTGCCTCGTTAAAACCTTCCCGGTCGTAAACCCTCCTTAGGGAAAAACCGACTGAGCGAGGAAAGAGTTCAACTGTAATAAAATTTGAGATGTGTGGCATTCCACGTTCTCGGTATTTCCTTCCCAGATAAATATTCTAAATAATAGGCTCCACCGGCTGCCGTATCAGCTATGCGGAAAGGTCCTTCCCAATTGTTGGAGAACTTGCCTCCTTCCTTCCGTGCGCTGCTCCGCATTCGCCATACTAAGTCGCCTTTGTGGAACAATCTTGGTTTAACTTTGGAGTTGTATCGTCTGGCCGCCCGAATTTTGCATGCTTCTTCTCTAATTCTACACTTGTCCCGGAGTTCGTTGATGAGATCGAGACCGACCGAGAGGCTTTCCTTGTTTAGATCAAGATCAAGGGTTTGCCGGCGGAGAGAGGGTTCGCCAATTTCGACGGGGATCATAGCTTCGGTGCCATACGTTAGGCTGTACGGCGTTTCTTGTGTAGTCGTCTGAGGAGTACAGCGATATGCCCATAATACTTCTAAGAGTTCTTCAGTCCAGTTGCCCTTTGCTGGGCCGAGACGTTTCTTCAGTTCGTTCAAAATAACTTTGTTTCCAGCTTCTGCCTGTCCGTTTGTTTGCGGATGTTCGACTGAACTAGCGATGTGTTTGATGTGGAGCTTCTCGTAAAATTCAGCTAACGTTCGGTCGGTGAATTGCCGACCGTTATCGGTGATGATGATTTGTGGAAGCCCGAAGCGGCAAACGATATTTTTCCATACGAAATTTTGAACATTGCGGGCGGTGATTGCAGTCAGGGGCTCGGCTTCGATCCACTTGGTGAAGTAATCAATTCCGACTAGTAAGAATTTACACTGGCCTTTACCGGGGGCGAAAGGACCAATGATGTCCATACCCCATTGGACGAACGGCCAAGGTGATAACATAAAATGGAGTTCCTCAGGCTTTTGATGGGACAAAGTGCCAAACTCTTGGCATTTAAGACATTTTTGTACGAAATTGGTGCAGTCACCTTGGACGGTCGGCCAGTAGTATCCAGCCCGGAATACTTTGGCAGCCATTGTCCGGGCGCCGGAGTGAGTTCCGCAAATTCCTTCGTGCAACTCTTGGATGACATAGGAAGCTTGGTCTGGTGTCAAACATTTAAGGAGTGGTTGGGTATAACCTCGGCGATAAAGGTCGTCGCCGATTAAGACAAAACGGGCGGCCTGCAGCTTCATGGTTTTTTCGCCGAGAGGACTACATGTGCCGTCGAGTAAATATTGCTTGATTGGGGTAATCCAAGTAGATTCCGTGTCGGTCGTCAGGCATTCCTGTAGGTCGATGCTTGGGCGTGCAAGCGTAACATGGATGACCGACCGATGCATTCCTTTACACTTCGTGGTTGCTAACCGGGACAAGGCGTCCGCGCGGGTATTGTGATCGCGTCGAACGTGCTGCATAGAAATTTCAGAAAAGGTGCTCATCGACTGTTTGACTAAGTGATAGTATCGCTGTAAAAAGCTTTCTCGGACTTCATATTCGTCGTTAAGCTGACCGATGACAAGCCGGGAATCACTTTTGCAAATTAACTTAGTGATTTATAATTCTTGAGCGAGACGTAGACCGGCTAATATGGCTTCATATTCGGCCTGGTTGTTTGAAGCTTTGAAGTCGAATTTGAGGGCTTGCTCGATGACAATCTCGCCGGGGCCTTCCAAAACAACTCCAGCGCCGCACGACCTCTCGTTCGAGGAGCCATCAACATATAAGATCCATGATGAATGTTCGGTCTCGGCTGAAGAAGTAGTGAGTTCAGCTGCGAAGTCGGCGAGAGCTTGCGACTTGATCGCTCCGCGTGGTTGGTACTGAATATGGAATTCGGATAGTTCGATCGTCCAACCGATCATTCGTCCGGCTAAATCTGGTTTAGTGAGGATCTTTACAATAGGGTAATTTGTCCGAACAATAATCCGATGATTCTGAAAATACATACGCATTCGTCGGGCGGTAATGATGAGGGCCATGGCTACCTTTTCGATCGTCTGGTATCGGATTTCGGCGCCATGAAGGGCGCGGCTGACGAAGTAAACCGGCCGTTCTTCAAAATTAATTTCTTGCACTAAGACTGAGCTGACGGCTTCGTGTGAAACGGCGAGGTAGACTATGATGGGTTCTCGTGCGTCCGGTTTCTGGATGACCGGCGGGGTTGATAAAAAAGTTTTCAAATCGAGGAAAATTTCCTCACATTCGGTCGACCACTCGAAGCGGAATGCTTTTTTCAGTAGTCGGACGATTGGCCTCGTTCGTTCGGCGAGTTTAGGAACAAATCTGGATAGTGCGGTGAGTCGGCCGATAAGTCTCTGAATTTCCTGAATGGAGTTGGGACTTCGCATTTCGGAGATAGCTTTGCACTTCTCGGGGTTAGCTTCTATGCCTCTATGAGTTAGCATAAAACCTAAGAACTTCCCCCCTTCGACGCCGAACGCACACTTGTCCGGATTGAGTCGCATCTGGTGTTGGCGGAGGGCCTGAAAAACTTCTTTTAGGTCGGCAATATGTTGTTTGCATGAGTCGGACTTGACGACGATGTCATCGACATAGACTTCAACATTCCTACCAATCATGTCGTGGAATACGTGGTCCATTAGTCTTTGATAAGTGGCTCCGGCATTTTTGAGTCCGAAGGGCATTACTTCATAGTAGAAATTGCCGGAATCAGTCATGAAGGCCGTCTTCTTCCGGTCGGCCGGGTGCATTTGGATTTGATTATAGCCAGAGTAGGCATCAAGGAAGCTGAGGATGTGATGCCCGGCTGCACCGTCGACGAGACGATCAATGGTAGGCAGAGGATACGAGTCTTTTGGGCAAGCTTTATTGAGGTCTGTGTAGTCAACACACATACGCCATTTTCCGTTCGCTTTCTTCACCATAACCACGTTGGCTAGCCATGTGGTGTAATGGGCCTGCCGAATGAATCCAGCCTGTAACAATTTGTCGGCTTCCTCACGTGCGGCTTGACGTCGTTCCTCGCCTATATGTCTTTTCTTTTGAGCTATTGGTTTAGCTTCTCTATACAGTGATAATCGGTGAGTGATAACCTGTGGGTCTACGCCAGGCATATCAGCGGCCGTCCAGGCGAAAAGATCGGAATTTTTAACAAGTGTCGTCCCGATGGCCATTCGGTCGTCCGGTTTCAGCGAAGTACCGATGTGCGTAGTGTGGCGATCATCGCGAAGCGGGAATGGATGCAAGTCTTCTCCTGCTTCCATACGGGGATCGTCCATGCGAGGGTCGAGGTCAACAAGGGCTATCATTTGACGACGGGACATGTGTCGTCCGGAACGCCGTGTGGGGGAACGTCCTCGTTTTTGCGGGACTCGGTCGTCCGTATTGGTTGTATAGAGTCGTCGAGTTGGCTCACTTTTCAAACTTGCTACATAGCATTCCCTAGCGGTTTTTTGATCGACATGGATGGTTGCAATGTCGTGGTTAGCCAAGGGGAATTTCATGGCTAAGTGTGGAGTGGACACAATGACTTTTAATCTGTTAATGGACGGACGACCGAGCAGGATGTTGTAGGAAGTTTGTGCGTTAACCAGGAGGTATCGTACGTTTATTGTTTTATGGAGGCCGTCTTCCTCACCAAAGGTTGTGTACAAGTCTATGTACCCCTTAGTATCGACCCGCTCACCTGAGAACCCTACAATTTGTTCGTTATAGGGCTGAATATGTGCTTCTGGGATGCGCATTTTCTTGAAAATGTCCCAATACAATATGTCGACCGAGCTACCCTGATCTACCAAAGTCTTGGCAATTGCGAACTTGTCAATTTCTACAGTGATGACCATGGGGTCGTCCTGGGCTGGATCTATGGCTGTAAAGTCTTCGTCAGTGAAAGTAATCGGAGGTATATGTGGACGCTTCCTCGTGGTAGCATGAGCGGACTGGATGTCACGAAGATGTTTCTTTCGGGCGGAATTTGAGCACCCGCCACCGGCAAATCCTCCAGCTATATAATTTGTTTCGTGGTTCGGTTCGCCCAAGTTAACGGGTCCAGCAATCATGTTGATGACTTCGCGGACTCGTTGGCGAGGTCGGGCGTTTCGGTCGGGACTTGTGCTACGGGGGCGTGTACGCCGAACGGGGCTTTCGCTGCGTTTTCGCGAAGTCTGGCTACGGTCAGTGTGGCGTTTGTAATCGTTACGGTACGACCGGTCGACACCACGGGAAGGACGGTCAGTATTCCGTTGTGGGGATCTTGAACTCCTTGTCCTCTTGACGAACTGCCGTAAATGGCCAGCTTGGATGAGTTCTTCAATTTTATCCTTCAAAGCTTGACATCCTTCGGTCGTGTGACCGAAATTTTGATGGTATTGACAACGCTTAGCAGTATCTGCATTCGGTGGTGTTTGATACTGCTTCAATGTCGGGATTAGGTCCGTTTGTAGTGCTTCATCTAGGGCTCGTCCCCTCGGCACAGTTAAAGGGGTGTAACTGTTAAACCTGGGGATTCGGCCTCCCCTATTCCGGTCGGACCTCAGAGTGGTTCGGACGGTTCGTTCGGTTTCGACTTCTCTTTCTTTACTTTGGGTTTGGTCTTTAAGGGCTCCGAATCCGACAGCTTTGAACCGTTGATGGTAATCAATGTGTTCTTCGATTTGCATGAATTTGGTTGCTCGAGTTCGAAGGTCCTCCATGTCTTGAGGTGGTTTCTTGATGAGACTTTCAGTGAAACGGCTCGGTCGGATGGCCGAGACCAAATGGTGCAATGCAACCTCTTGTTTGAGCCCTCGGATGTTCATGCATGCTTTGTTGAACCTATCTAGAAAGGTTCTAAGAGATTCACCTTTTTCTTGTTGTACCGCTAGGAGAGACATGGAGGACATGTGATGCGGTCGGCTAGTGGCATATTGAGTGGAGAATTTTGCGGCTAGGGTGTCAAAATCGTTAATGGAGTTTGGAGGCAGCTCTGTGAACCAGGTAAGAGGTTCTCCCTGGAGCGACGTGGGAAATACTTTACACCACACATTGTTATCTGTGGTATACAAAGTCATTTGCGTCTTGTAGATATTTAAATGTTCGTCCGGGTCGGTCGAGCCGTCATAGAGTTTAATGACGAGGCCTCTCCATTTGTCAGGAAGTGGAGTGGTGATAATTTCGTCTGTAAAAGGATGACCCCTTTTCCTTGACTTTCTTTCGACTGTTTCAGCTCTGGAAGCAGGATTGGTATTGGCAGGTGTAGGTATGCGAGAGGCGGTTCGGTCGGCCATATGGGATTGGCCTTCTCGTTCGGGATTATCGACCTGTTGTTGGAGTCGTGCATTCTGCTCTCTTAATAAGGCGATTTCTTCTTCTTGGCGGCGTCTATCTTCTTCTTGGAGGCGTCTATCTTCTTCATGTTGACGATGGTCTTCCATCGCCTTTTGTCGCAGTTCCTCCATCTGAGCTTGGAGGATTTGAATCATAGTCATCTGTTCTGCCATAGCGTCATTGTTGTTTCTTGTCGCAACCATTATAGCTTCAAAAATTGAAGATTTGCCTCGGCCCCACGGTGGGCGCCAATTGTACCTGAGTGGAGAGATGGGGCCCAGGCACGGTCGGTTGACGTGGTGCAATTGCTGACGTGTTGACCTTCTTCTCCTCTGGTCGACTGTCCTTTCTTGCTGTCTCCTTTGGTCGGTCGTCCCTTCGTGCTATCAACTTCGGTCGGGCGGGGGAGGGTACCTGCGAAGGCACTCCGACGCTCAAGTAAGTATGAGATTCTAAGCGCAGTTTCGTAAGTGAATGAAAACGTACCTTTCTCTGGCTTGAGCACAGTATTTATAGGATTGCCTAATGGGCTTTCTATCCCTTGGGCTCAGGGTGGTTATGGATATGTCTTGTCAGTCGTGCTCCGGAATACCCGGGGA